>NW_026871560.1:0-96272 GCF_028564815.1 Eubalaena glacialis | reverse complement strand
GGGTACGTACCGTCCAGAGAAAGATGGAAGCTTGGGACCCTGGGCTGGGAGCTAGGTTAATGTTCTGTGCATCCACTTCGCAGCTCTTCTCTCTAAGCGGGTCCCAAAGGCTTTTTGGAGGCGTTTCCTGAGAGGGTCGGAAACAGGAAAGTAGCCAACAGGCCACGGGGATGCCAGTTTTCTCTAGCAACAAGGCTACCAGCCTCAGACACTAGCGTTCTCTTTGGGACATGAAAGAACACTGTGCTTGGAAGCTCTTCCATCCAGTTTGCGAGTCGCGCTTCCACTGGGTCCTAGGATTCCAAGTGTTGCCATGCCGTTACAATGTCCAATTCTGAGGCCTAGGACGGCAGAGTGTCTGGCAGCTCTCAGAGAGACCTTAGCAATGGAGGCTTTTTGGCTCCTTCCACCGAGAAACCAGCTCCTCCAGATCCTCTGTCGTTAGGTATTTCATGTCAGAATATCTCAGCGGGCCCTCAACCTCCTCCACGAAGTAAGGCACAAACGGCCTTGCCCTAAAGGGAAGAAGCCTTCTGAGTCCGGCAGAGAGGCAGTCTCTGCCACTCTGCATTCCCACACGGCTGAGCCCTGGGTATGGGACCGAGAGAGGGAGAAAGAGAGCCGTAACCCCGAGCTTTTCCACAATGCGGTACAGGCCTCACCCTTCAAGCCCAAGTCGATTTCATAGAGAAAACACCAGGCACCAGAACTCGGTGTGCTTTCCTGTGGCAAGGAAACTTAGCTTTCATTCCTTAGGTGGCACATTGGCTCAGGACTGCCCTACCCCAAGGACTCAGGCTGTGCAGCCCGACTGGTTGAGATCAGCCCTTCTGGCTCTCTCACGGATGAAACCAACTAGGAAAAGAGCCTCTCCGAAGCTGGGGAACGTGGTGGCTTTTCCTAGTCTACACAGGAACAGCACTCTGAGGGAGAGGAGCTGCTGACGTGTGGTAGCAAAATCTCCTCTGCTGAAGAGAAACATTTCATTGTAAGCGAGTTCCATCAGCCTTGCCACCTTTTCTCAGCTGGCTATACTGGAGGGCAGTCTGTTGGCAGACTCCCCGGAGGCCCTGCTTCCCAGGCTGTGATACACACACGCCGCCTGCTTCAGCCCAAAGGGACAGTTTATGGTAAGGTAAAAACCCTGTGCTGGCAAGTTCCTGCGTAACCCTCGCACAAGCACAAGCATATTGGCCATTGGTCAAGGCTTTCCCCACAAGCTTAACACGTTTGGTCCCATCTAGCCTCCGAAGGCCGAGTTGACCTAGCTAGGAATCAAAGTTCAGGAAAGGTACTCAGGGTGCTGGTGACTGCAGGTTGTTTCACCAGGCAGCCCAAATCGAGTCCACCTCCTTACATTTTCCATGGGCAGAGCAAATGGTGTCAACTTACACGCCTCCGGCCAGGGAGGGGCGACGTACACTTTCTTCAGGGGAAACAAGCCATGCCTTCCGTGTGAAAGGCCTCTAGGCCTCTTTGCTTCGGCAGCCCCGGGATAGCTTCAGCTCTGAAATGCTTACGAAGGAGCAGAGTCAGAGAACCTTCGAACCACAGAGCAGGTGAAGCCCAGAACAAGGACTGCTCTTGGCCTGAGAACACCCACTGCCCAGCGCTTCTTTGGGGTACGCACGTGTCGAGGATGGGGGTTGAATTCTGCTGCGTGATAACTTCTCCGGGCCACGTAGTGTGAGCGCAAGTAGAGTGGCCCTACATCTCCTCCCAGTTTCCTGTGTAAGTTGTAGAAGGCGAACTCCCTGCTTGAATCCCTGGGTGGGGTACGTACCGTCCAGAGAAAGATGGAAGCTTGGGACCCTGGGCTGGGAGCTAGGTTAATGTTCTGTGCATCCACTTCGCAGCTCTTCTCTCTAAGCGGGTCCCAAAGGCTTTTTGGAGGCGTTTCCTGAGAGGGTCGGAAACAGGAAAGTAGCCAACAGGCCCACGGGGATGCCAGTTCTCTCTAGCAACAAGGCTACCAGCCTCAGACACTAGCGTTCTCTTTGGGACATGAAAGAACACTGTGCTTGGAAGCTCTTCCATCCAGTTTGCGAGTCGCGCTTCCACTGGGTCCTAGGATTCCAAGTGTTGCCATGCCGTTACAATGTCCAATTCTGAGGCCTAGGACGGCAGAGTGTCTGGCAGCTCTCAGAGAGACCTTAGCAGTGCAGGCTTTTTGGCTCCTTCCACCGAGAAACCAGCTCCTCCAGATCCTCTGTCTTTAGGTATTTCATGTCAGAATATCTCAGCGGGCCCTCAACCTCCTCCACGAAGTAAGGCACAAACGGCCTTGCCCTAAAGGGAAGAAGCCTTCTGAGTCCGGCAGAGAGGCAGTCTCTGCCACTCTGCATTCCCACACGGCTGAGCCCTGGGTATGGGACCGAGAGAGGGAGAAAGAGAGCCGTAACCCCGAGCTTTTCCACAATGCGGTACAGGCCTCACCCTTCAAGCCCAAGTCGATTTCATAGAGAAAACACCAGGCACCAGAACTCGGTGTGCTTTCCTGTGGCAAGGAAACTTAGCTTTCATTCCTTAGGTGGCACATTGGCTCAGGACTGCCCTACCCCAAGGACTCAGGCTGTGCAGCCCGACTGGTTGAGATCAGCCCTTCTGGCTCTCTCACGGATGAAACCAACTAGGAAAAGAGCCTCTCCGAAGCTGGGGAACGTGGTGGCTTTTCCTAGTCTACACAGGAACAGCACTCTGAGGGAGAGGAGCTGCTGACGTGTGGTAGCAAAATCTCCTCTGCTGAAGAGAAACATTTCATTGTAAGCGAGTTCCATCAGCCTTGCCACCTTTTCTCAGCTGGCTATACTGGAGGGCAGTCTGTTGGCAGACTCCCCGGAGGCCCTGCTTCCCAGGCTGTGATACACACACGCCGCCTGCTTCAGCCCAAAGGGACAGCTTATGGTAAGGTAAAAACCCTGTGCTGGCAAGTTCCTGCGTAACCCTCGCACAAGCACAAGCATATTGGCCATTGGTCAAGGCTTTCCCCACAAGCTTAACACGTTTGGTCCCATCTAGCCTCCGAAGGCCGAGTTGACCTAGCTAGGAATCAAAGTTCAGGAAAGGTACTCAGGGTGCTGGTGACTGCAGGTTGTTTCACCAGGCAGCCCAAATCGAGTCCACCTCCTTACATTTTCCATGGGCAGAGCAAATGGTGTCAACTTACACGCCTCCGGCCAGGGAGGGGCGACGTACACTTTCTTCAGGGGAAACAAGCCATGCCTTCCGTGTGAAAGGCCTCTAGGCCTCTTTGCTTCGGCAGCCCCGGGATAGCTTCAGCTCTGAAATGCTTCCGAAGGAGCAGAGTCAGAGAACCTTCGAACCACAGAGCAGGTGAAGCCCAGAACAAGGACTGCTCTTGGCCTGAGAACACCCACTGCCCAGCGCTTCTTTGGGGTACGCACGTGTCGAGGATGGGGGTTGAATTCTGCTGCGTGATAACTTCTCCGGGCCACGTAGTGTGAGCGCAAGTAGAGTGGCCCTACATCTCCTCCCAGTTTCCTGTGTAAGTTGTAGAAGGCGAACTCCCTGCTTGAATCCCTGGGTGGGGTACGTACCGTCCAGAGAAAGATGGAAGCTTGGGACCCTGGGCTGGGAGCTAGGTTAATGTTCTGTGCATCCACTTCGCAGCTCTTCTCTCTAAGCGGGTCCCAAAGGCTTTTTGGAGGCGTTTCCTGAGAGGGTCGGAAACAGGAAAGTAGCCAACAGGCCACGGGGATGCCAGTTTTCTCTAGCAACAAGGCTACCAGCCTCAGACACTAGCGTTCTCTTTGGGACATGAAAGAACACTGTGCTTGGAAGCTCTTCCATCCAGTTTGCGAGTCGCGCTTCCACTGGGTCCTAGGATTCCAAGTGTTGCCATGCCGTTACAATGTCCAATTCTGAGGCCTAGGACGGCAGAGTGTCTGGCAGCTCTCAGAGAGACCTTAGCAGTGCAGGCTTTTTGGCTCCTTCCACCGAGAAACCAGCTCCTCCAGATCCTCTGTCGTTAGGTATTTCATGTCAGAATATCTCAGCGGGCCCTCAACCTCCTCCACGAAGTAAGGCACAAACGGCCTTGCCCTAAAGGGAAGAAGCCTTCTGAGTCCGGCAGAGAGGCAGTCTCTGCCACTCTGCATTCCCACACGGCTGAGCCCTGGGTATGGGACCGAGAGAGGGAGAAAGAGAGCCGTAACCCCGAGCTTTTCCACAATGCGGTACAGGCCTCACCCTTCAAGCCCAAGTCGATTTCATAGAGAAAACACCAGGCACCAGAACTCGGTGTGCTTTCCTGTGGCAAGGAAACTTAGCTTTCATTCCTTAGGTGGCACATTGGCTCAGGACTGCCCTACCCCAAGGACTCAGGCTGTGCAGCCCGACTGGTTGAGATCAGCCCTTCTGGCTCTCTCACGGATGAAACCAACTAGGAAAAGAGCCTCTCCGAAGCTGGGGAACGTGGTGGCTTTTCCTAGTCTACACAGGAACAGCACTCTGAGGGAGAGGAGCTGCTGACGTGTGGTAGCAAAATCTCCTCTGCTGAAGAGAAACATTTCATTGTAAGCGGGTTCCATCAGCCTTGCCACCTTTTCTCAGCTGGCTATACTGGAGGGCAGTCTGTTGGCAGACTCCCCGGAGGCCCTGCTTCCCAGGCTGTGATACACACACGCCGCCTGCTTCAGCCCAAAGGGACAGCTTATGGTAAGGTAAAAACCCTGTGCTGGCAAGTTCCTGCGTAACCCTCGCACAAGCACAAGCATATTGGCCATTGGTCAAGGCTTTCCCCACAAGCTTAACACGTTTGGTCCCATCTAGCCTCCGAAGGCCGAGTTGACCTAGCTAGGAATCAAAGTTCAGGAAAGGTACTCAGGGTGCTGGTGACTGCAGGTTGTTTCACCAGGCAGCCCAAATCGAGTCCACCTCCTTACATTTTCCATGGGCAGAGCAAATGGTGTCAACTTACACGCCTCCGGCCAGGGAGGGGCGACGTACACTTTCTTCAGGGGAAACAAGCCATGCCTTCCGTGTGAAAGGCCTCTAGGCCTCTTTGCTTCGGCAGCCCCGGGATAGCTTCAGCTCTGAAATGCTTCCGAAGGAGCAGAGTCAGAGAACCTTCGAACCACAGAGCAGGTGAAGCCCAGAACAAGGACTGCTCTTGGCCTGAGAACACCCACTGCCCAGCGCTTCTTTGGGGTACGCACGTGTCGAGGATGGGGGTTGAATTCTGCTGCGTGATAACTCCTCCGGGCCACGTAGTGTGAGCGCAAGTAGAGTGGCCCTACATCTCCTCCCAGTTTCCTGTGTAAGTTGTAGAAGGCGAACTCCCTGCTTGAATCCCTGGGTGGGGTACGTACCGTCCAGAGAAAGATGGAAGCTTGGGACCCTGGGCTGGGAGCTAGGTTAATGTTCTGTGCATCCACTTCGCAGCTCTTCTCTCTAAGCGGGTCCCAAAGGCTTTTTGGAGGCGTTTCCTGAGAGGGTCGGAAACAGGAAAGTAGCCAACAGGCCACGGGGATGCCAGTTTTCTCTAGCAACAAGGCTACCAGCCTCAGACACTAGCGTTCTCTTTGGGACATGAAAGAACACTGTGCTTGGAAGCTCTTCCATCCAGTTTGCGAGTCGCGCTTCCACTGGGTCCTAGGATTCCAAGTGTTGCCATGCCGTTACAATGTCCAATTCTGAGGCCTAGGACGGCAGAGTGTCTGGCAGCTCTCAGAGAGACCTTAGCAATGGAGGCTTTTTGGCTCCTTCCACCGAGAAACCAGCTCCTCCAGATCCTCTGTCGTTAGGTATTTCATGTCAGAATATCTCAGCGGGCCCTCAACCTCCTCCACGAAGTAAGGCACAAACGGCCTTGCCCTAAAGGGAAGAAGCCTTCTGAGTCCGGCAGAGAGGCAGTCTCTGCCACTCTGCATTCCCACACGGCTGAGCCCTGGGTATGGGACCGAGAGAGGGAGAAAGAGAGCCGTAACCCCGAGCTTTTCCACAATGCGGTACAGGCCTCACCCTTCAAGCCCAAGTCGATTTCATAGAGAAAACACCAGGCACCAGAACTCGGTGTGCTTTCCTGTGGCAAGGAAACTCAGCTTTCATTCCTTAGGTGGCACATTGGCTCAGGACTGCCCTACCCCAAGGACTCAGGCTGTGCAGCCCGACTGGTTGAGATCAGCCCTTCTGGCTCTCTCACGGATGAAACCAACTAGGAAAAGAGCCTCTCCGAAGCTGGGGAACGTGGTGGCTTTTCCTAGTCTACACAGGAACAGCACTCTGAGGGAGAGGAGCTGCTGACGTGTGGTAGCAAAATCTCCTCTGCTGAAGAGAAACATTTCATTGTAAGCGAGTTCCATCAGCCTTGCCACCTTTTCTCAGCTGGCTATACTGGAGGGCAGTCTGTTGGCAGACTCCCCGGAGGCCCTGCTTCCCAGGCTGTGATACACACACGCCGCCTGCTTCAGCCCAAAGGGACAGCTTATGGTAAGGTAAAAACCCTGTGCTGGCAAGTTCCTGCGTAACCCTCGCACAAGCACAAGCATATTGGCCATTGGTCAAGGCTTGCCCCACAAGCTTAACACGTTTGGTCCCATCTAGCCTCCGAAGGCCGAGTTGACCTAGCTAGGAATCAAAGTTCAGGAAAGGTACTCAGGGTGCTGGTGACTGCAGGTTGTTTCACCAGGCAGCCCAAATCCAGTCCACCTCCTTGCATTTTCCATGGGCAGAGCAAATGGTGTCAACTTACACGCCTCCGGCCAGGGAGGGGCGACCTACACATTCTTCAGGGAATCAAGCCATGCCTTCCCTGTGAAGGGCCTCTAGGCCTCTTTGCTTCGGCAGCCCCGGGATAGCTTCAGCTCTGAAATGCTTCCGAAGGAGCAGAGTCAGAGAACCTTCGAACCACAGAGCAGGTGAAGCCCAGAACAAGGACTGCTCTTGGCCTGAGAACACCCACTGCCCAGCGCTTCTTTGGGGTACGCACGTGTCGAGGAAGGGGGTTGAATTCTGCTGCGTGATAACTCCTCCGGGCCACGTAGTGTGAGCGCAAGTAGAGTGGCCCTACATCTCCTCCCAGTTTCCTGTGTAAGTTGTAGAAGGCGAACTCCCTGCTTGAATCCCTGGGTGGGGTACGTACCGTCCAGAGAAAGATGGAAGCTTGGGACCCTGGGCTGGGAGCTAGGTTAATGTTCTGTGCATCCACTTCGCAGCTCTTCTCTCTAAGCGGGTCCCAAAGGCTTTTTGGAGGCGTTTCCTGAGAGGGTCGGAAACAGGAAAGTAGCCAACAGGCCCACGGGGATGCCAGTTCTCTCTAGCAACAAGGCTACCAGCCTCAGACACTAGCGTTCTCTTTGGGACATGAAAGAACACTGTGCTTGGAAGCTCTTCCATCCAGTTTGCGAGTCGCGCTTCCACTGGGTCCTAGGATTCCAAGTGTTGCCATGCCGTTACAATGTCCAATTCTGAGGCCTAGGACGGCAGAGTGTCTGGCAGCTCTCAGAGAGACCTTAGCAGTGCAGGCTTTTTGGCTCCTTCCACCGAGAAACCAGCTCCTCCAGATCCTCTGTCGTTAGGTATTTCATGTCAGAATATCTCAGCGGGCCCTCATTCCTCCTCCACGAAGTAAGGCACAAACGGCCTTGCCCTAAAGGGAAGAAGCCTTCTGAGTCCGGCAGAGAGGCAGTCTCTGCCACTCTGCATTCCCACACGGCTGAGCCCTGGGTATGGGACCGAGAGAGGGAGAAAGAGAGCCGTAACCCCGAGCTTTTCCACAATGCGGTACAGGCCTCACCCTTCAAGCCCAAGTCGATTTCATAGAGAAAACACCAGGCACCAGAACTCGGTGTGCTTTCCTGTGGCAAGGAAACTTAGCTTTCATTCCTTAGGTGGCACATTGGCTCAGGACTGCCCTACCCCAAGGACTCAGGCTGTGCAGCCCGACTGGTTGAGATCAGCCCTTCTGGCTCTCTCACGGATGAAACCAACTAGGAAAAGAGCCTCTCCGAAGCTGGGGAACGTGGTGGCTTTTCCTAGTCTACACAGGAACAGCACTCTGAGGGAGAGGAGCTGCTGACGTGTGGTAGCAAAATCTCCTCTGCTGAAGAGAAACATTTCATTGTAAGCGAGTTCCATCAGCCTTGCCACCTTTTCTCAGCTGGCTATACTGGAGGGCAGTCTGTTGGCAGACTCCCCGGAGGCCCTGCTTCCCAGGCTGTGATACACACACGCCGCCTGCTTCAGCCCAAAGGGACAGCTTATGGTAAGGTAAAAACCCTGTGCTGGCAAGTTCCTGCGTAACCCTCGCACAAGCACAAGCATATTGGCCATTGGTCAAGGCTTTCCCCACAAGCTTAACACGTTTGGTCCCATCTAGCCTCCGAAGGCCGAGTTGACCTAGCTAGGAATCAAAGTTCAGGAAAGGTACTCAGGGTGCTGGTGACTGCAGGTTGTTTCACCAGGCAGCCCAAATCGAGTCCACCTCCTTACATTTTCCATGGGCAGAGCAAATGGTGTCAACTTACACGCCTCCGGCCAGGGAGGGGCGACGTACACTTTCTTCAGGGGAAACAAGCCATGCCTTCCGTGTGAAAGGCCTCTAGGCCTCTTTGCTTCGGCAGCCCCGGGATAGCTTCAGCTCTGAAATGCTTCCGAAGGAGCAGAGTCAGAGAACCTTCGAACCACAGAGCAGGTGAAGCCCAGAACAAGGACTGCTCTTGGCCTGAGAACACCCACTGCCCAGCGCTTCTTTGGGGTACGCACGTGTCGAGGAAGGGGGTTGAATTCTGCTGCGTGATAACTCCTCCGGGCCACGTAGTGTGAGCGCAAGTAGAGTGGCCCTACATCTCCTCCCAGTTTCCTGTGTAAGTTGTAGAAGGCGAACTCCCTGCTTGAATCCCTGGGTGGGGTACGTACCGTCCAGAGAAAGATGGAAGCTTGGGACCCTGGGCTGGGAGCTAGGTTAATGTTCTGTGCATCCACTTCGCAGCTCTTCTCTCTAAGCGGGTCCCAAAGGCTTTTTGGAGGCGTTTCCTGAGAGGGTCGGAAACAGGAAAGTAGCCAACAGGCCCACGGGGATGCCAGTTCTCTCTAGCAACAAGGCTACCAGCCTCAGACACTAGCGTTCTCTTTGGGACATGAAAGAACACTGTGCTTGGAAGCTCTTCCATCCAGTTTGCGAGTCGCGCTTCCACTGGGTCCTAGGATTCCAAGTGTTGCCATGCCGTTACAATGTCCAATTCTGAGGCCTAGGACGGCAGAGTGTCTGGCAGCTCTCAGAGAGACCTTAGCAGTGCAGGCTTTTTGGCTCCTTCCACCGAGAAACCAGCTCCTCCAGATCCTCTGTCGTTAGGTATTTCATGTCAGAATATCTCAGCGGGCCCTCATTCCTCCTCCACGAAGTAAGGCACAAACGGCCTTGCCCTAAAGGGAAGAAGCCTTCTGAGTCCGGCAGAGAGGCAGTCTCTGCCACTCTGCATTCCCACACGGCTGAGCCCTGGGTATGGGACCGAGAGAGGGAGAAAGAGAGCCGTAACCCCGAGCTTTTCCACAATGCGGTACAGGCCTCACCCTTCAAGCCCAAGTCGATTTCATAGAGAAAACACCAGGCACCAGAACTCGGTGTGCTTTCCTGTGGCAAGGAAACTTAGCTTTCATTCCTTAGGTGGCACATTGGCTCAGGACTGCCCTACCCCAAGGACTCAGGCTGTGCAGCCCGACTGGTTGAGATCAGCCCTTCTGGCTCTCTCACGGATGAAACCAACTAGGAAAAGAGCCTCTCCGAAGCTGGGGAACGTGGTGGCTTTTCCTAGTCTACACAGGAACAGCACTCTGAGGGAGAGGAGCTGCTGACGTGTGGTAGCAAAATCTCCTCTGCTGAAGAGAAACATTTCATTGTAAGCGAGTTCCATCAGCCTTGCCACCTTTTCTCAGCTGGCTATACTGGAGGGCAGTCTGTTGGCAGACTCCCCGGAGGCCCTGCTTCCCAGGCTGTGATACACACACGCCGCCTGCTTCAGCCCAAAGGGACAGCTTATGGTAAGGTAAAAACCCTGTGCTGGCAAGTTCCTGCGTAACCCTCGCACAAGCACAAGCATATTGGCCATTGGTCAAGGCTTTCCCCACAAGCTTAACACGTTTGGTCCCATCTAGCCTCCGAAGGCCGAGTTGACCTAGCTAGGAATCAAAGTTCAGGAAAGGTACTCAGGGTGCTGGTGACTGCAGGTTGTTTCACCAGGCAGCCCAAATCGAGTCCACCTCCTTACATTTTCCATGGGCAGAGCAAATGGTGTCAACTTACACGCCTCCGGCCAGGGAGGGGCGACGTACACTTTCTTCAGGGGAAACAAGCCATGCCTTCCGTGTGAAAGGCCTCTAGGCCTCTTTGCTTCGGCAGCCCCGGGATAGCTTCAGCTCTGAAATGCTTCCGAAGGAGCAGAGTCAGAGAACCTTCGAACCACAGAGCAGGTGAAGCCCAGAACAAGGACTGCTCTTGGCCTGAGAACACCCACTGCCCAGCGCTTCTTTGGGGTACGCACGTGTCGAGGAAGGGGGTTGAATTCTGCTGCGTGATAACTCCTCCGGGCCACGTAGTGTGAGCGCAAGTAGAGTGGCCCTACATCTCCTCCCAGTTTCCTGTGTAAGTTGTAGAAGGCGAACTCCCTGCTTGAATCCCTGGGTGGGGTACGTACCGTCCAGAGAAAGATGGAAGCTTGGGACCCTGGGCTGGGAGCTAGGTTAATGTTCTGTGCATCCACTTCGCAGCTCTTCTCTCTAAGCGGGTCCCAAAGGCTTTTTGGAGGCGTTTCCTGAGAGGGTCGGAAACAGGAAAGTAGCCAACAGGCCCACGGGGATGCCAGTTCTCTCTAGCAACAAGGCTACCAGCCTCAGACACTAGCGTTCTCTTTGGGACATGAAAGAACACTGTGCTTGGAAGCTCTTCCATCCAGTTTGCGAGTCGCGCTTCCACTGGGTCCTAGGATTCCAAGTGTTGCCATGCCGTTACAATGTCCAATTCTGAGGCCTAGGACGGCAGAGTGTCTGGCAGCTCTCAGAGAGACCTTAGCAGTGCAGGCTTTTTGGCTCCTTCCACCGAGAAACCAGCTCCTCCAGATCCTCTGTCGTTAGGTATTTCATGTCAGAATATCTCAGCGGGCCCTCATTCCTCCTCCACGAAGTAAGGCACAAACGGCCTTGCCCTAAAGGGAAGAAGCCTTCTGAGTCCGGCAGAGAGGCAGTCTCTGCCACTCTGCATTCCCACACGGCTGAGCCCTGGGTATGGGACCGAGAGAGGGAGAAAGAGAGCCGTAACCCCGAGCTTTTCCACAATGCGGTACAGGCCTCACCCTTCAAGCCCAAGTCGATTTCATAGAGAAAACACCAGGCACCAGAACTCGGTGTGCTTTCCTGTGGCAAGGAAACTTAGCTTTCATTCCTTAGGTGGCACATTGGCTCAGGACTGCCCTACCCCAAGGACTCAGGCTGTGCAGCCCGACTGGTTGAGATCAGCCCTTCTGGCTCTCTCACGGATGAAACCAACTAGGAAAAGAGCCTCTCCGAAGCTGGGGAACGTGGTGGCTTTTCCTAGTCTACACAGGAACAGCACTCTGAGGGAGAGGAGCTGCTGACGTGTGGTAGCAAAATCTCCTCTGCTGAAGAGAAACATTTCATTGTAAGCGAGTTCCATCAGCCTTGCCACCTTTTCTCAGCTGGCTATACTGGAGGGCAGTCTGTTGGCAGACTCCCCGGAGGCCCTGCTTCCCAGGCTGTGATACACACACGCCGCCTGCTTCAGCCCAAAGGGACAGCTTATGGTAAGGTAAAAACCCTGTGCTGGCAAGTTCCTGCGTAACCCTCGCACAAGCACAAGCATATTGGCCATTGGTCAAGGCTTTCCCCACAAGCTTAACACGTTTGGTCCCATCTAGCCTCCGAAGGCCGAGTTGACCTAGCTAGGAATCAAAGTTCAGGAAAGGTACTCAGGGTGCTGGTGACTGCAGGTTGTTTCACCAGGCAGCCCAAATCGAGTCCACCTCCTTACATTTTCCATGGGCAGAGCAAATGGTGTCAACTTACACGCCTCCGGCCAGGGAGGGGCGACGTACACTTTCTTCAGGGGAAACAAGCCATGCCTTCCGTGTGAAAGGCCTCTAGGCCTCTTTGCTTCGGCAGCCCCGGGATAGCTTCAGCTCTGAAATGCTTCCGAAGGAGCAGAGTCAGAGAACCTTCGAACCACAGAGCAGGTGAAGCCCAGAACAAGGACTGCTCTTGGCCTGAGAACACCCACTGCCCAGCGCTTCTTTGGGGTACGCACGTGTCGAGGAAGGGGGTTGAATTCTGCTGCGTGATAACTCCTCCGGGCCACGTAGTGTGAGCGCAAGTAGAGTGGCCCTACATCTCCTCCCAGTTTCCTGTGTAAGTTGTAGAAGGCGAACTCCCTGCTTGAATCCCTGGGTGGGGTACGTACCGTCCAGAGAAAGATGGAAGCTTGGGACCCTGGGCTGGGAGCTAGGTTAATGTTCTGTGCATCCACTTCGCAGCTCTTCTCTCTAAGCGGGTCCCAAAGGCTTTTTGGAGGCGTTTCCTGAGAGGGTCGGAAACAGGAAAGTAGCCAACAGGCCCACGGGGATGCCAGTTCTCTCTAGCAACAAGGCTACCAGCCTCAGACACTAGCGTTCTCTTTGGGACATGAAAGAACACTGTGCTTGGAAGCTCTTCCATCCAGTTTGCGAGTCGCGCTTCCACTGGGTCCTAGGATTCCAAGTGTTGCCATGCCGTTACAATGTCCAATTCTGAGGCCTAGGACGGCAGAGTGTCTGGCAGCTCTCAGAGAGACCTTAGCAGTGCAGGCTTTTTGGCTCCTTCCACCGAGAAACCAGCTCCTCCAGATCCTCTGTCGTTAGGTATTTCATGTCAGAATATCTCAGCGGGCCCTCAACCTCCTCCACGAAGTAAGGCACAAACGGCCTTGCCCTAAAGGGAAGAAGCCTTCTGAGTCCGGCAGAGAGGCAGTCTCTGCCACTCTGCATTCCCACACGGCTGAGCCCTGGGTATGGGACCGAGAGAGGGAGAAAGAGAGCCGTAACCCCGAGCTTTTCCACAATGCGGTACAGGCCTCACCCTTCAAGCCCAAGTCGATTTCATAGAGAAAACACCAGGCACCAGAACTCGGTGTGCTTTCCTGTGGCAAGGAAACTTAGCTTTCATTCCTTAGGTGGCACATTGGCTCAGGACTGCCCTACCCCAAGGACTCAGGCTGTGCAGCCCGACTGGTTGAGATCAGCCCTTCTGGCTCTCTCACGGATGAAACCAACTAGGAAAAGAGCCTCTCCGAAGCTGGGGAACGTGGTGGCTTTTCCTAGTCTACACAGGAACAGCACTCTGAGGGAGAGGAGCTGCTGACGTGTGGTAGCAAAATCTCCTCTGCTGAAGAGAAACATTTCATTGTAAGCGAGTTCCATCAGCCTTGCCACCTTTTCTCAGCTGGCTATACTGGAGGGCAGTCTGTTGGCAGACTCCCCGGAGGCCCTGCTTCCCAGGCTGTGATACACACACGCCGCCTGCTTCAGCCCAAAGGGACAGCTTATGGTAAGGTAAAAACCCTGTGCTGGCAAGTTCCTGCGTAACCCTCGCACAAGCACAAGCATATTGGCCATTGGTCAAGGCTTTCCCCACAAGCTTAACACGTTTGGTCCCATCTAGCCTCCGAAGGCCGAGTTGACCTAGCTAGGAATCAAAGTTCAGGAAAGGTACTCAGGGTGCTGGTGACTGCAGGTTGTTTCACCAGGCAGCCCAAATCGAGTCCACCTCCTTACATTTTCCATGGGCAGAGCAAATGGTGTCAACTTACACGCCTCCGGCCAGGGAGGGGCGACGTACACTTTCTTCAGGGGAAACAAGCCATGCCTTCCGTGTGAAAGGCCTCTAGGCCTCTTTGCTTCGGCAGCCCCGGGATAGCTTCAGCTCTGAAATGCTTCCGAAGGAGCAGAGTCAGAGAACCTTCGAACCACAGAGCAGGTGAAGCCCAGAACAAGGACTGCTCTTGGCCTGAGAACACCCACTGCCCAGCGCTTCTTTGGGGTACGCACGTGTCGAGGAAGGGGGTTGAATTCTGCTGCGTGATAACTCCTCCGGGCCACGTAGTGTGAGCGCAAGTAGAGTGGCCCTACATCTCCTCCCAGTTTCCTGTGTAAGTTGTAGAAGGCGAACTCCCTGCTTGAATCCCTGGGTGGGGTACGTACCGTCCAGAGAAAGATGGAAGCTTGGGACCCTGGGCTGGGAGCTAGGTTAATGTTCTGTGCATCCACTTCGCAGCTCTTCTCTCTAAGCGGGTCCCAAAGGCTTTTTGGAGGCGTTTCCTGAGAGGGTCGGAAACAGGAAAGTAGCCAACAGGCCCACGGGGATGCCAGTTCTCTCTAGCAACAAGGCTACCAGCCTCAGACACTAGCGTTCTCTTTGGGACATGAAAGAACACTGTGCTTGGAAGCTCTTCCATCCAGTTTGCGAGTCGCGCTTCCACTGGGTCCTAGGATTCCAAGTGTTGCCATGCCGTTACAATGTCCAATTCTGAGGCCTAGGACGGCAGAGTGTCTGGCAGCTCTCAGAGAGACCTTAGCAGTGCAGGCTTTTTGGCTCCTTCCACCGAGAAACCAGCTCCTCCAGATCCTCTGTCATTAGGTATTTCATGTCAGAATATCTCAGCGGGCCCTCATTCCTCCTCCACGAAGTAAGGCACAAACGGCCTTGCCCTAAAGGGAAGAAGCCTTCTGAGTCCGGCAGAGAGGCAGTCTCTGCCACTCTGCATTCCCACACGGCTGAGCCCTGGGTATGGGACCGAGAGAGGGAGAAAGAGAGCCGTAACCCCGAGCTTTTCCACAATGCGGTACAGGCCTCACCCTTCAAGCCCAAGTCGATTTCATAGAGAAAACACCAGGCACCAGAACTCGGTGTGCTTTCCTGTGGCAAGGAAACTCAGCTTTCATTCCTTAGGTGGCACATTGGCTCAGGACTGCCCTACCCCAAGGACTCAGGCTGTGCAGCCCGACTGGTTGAGATCAGCCCTTCTGGCTCTCTCACGGATGAAACCAACTAGGAAAAGAGCCTCTCCGAAGCTGGGGAACGTGGTGGCTTTTCCTAGTCTACACAGGAACAGCACTCTGAGGGAGAGGAGCTGCTGACGTGTGGTAGCAAAATCTCCTCTGCTGAAGAGAAACATTTCATTGTAAGCGAGTTCCATCAGCCTTGCCACCTTTTCTCAGCTGGCTATACTGGAGGGCAGTCTGTTGGCAGACTCCCCGGAGGCCCTGCTTCCCAGGCTGTGATACACACACGCCGCCTGCTTCAGCCCAAAGGGACAGCTTATGGTAAGGTAAAAACCCTGTGCTGGCAAGTTCCTGCGTAACCCTCGCACAAGCACAAGCATATTGGCCATTGGTCAAGGCTTTCCCCACAAGCTTAACACGTTTGGTCCCATCTAGCCTCCGAAGGCCGAGTTGACCTAGCTAGGAATCAAAGTTCAGGAAAGGTACTCAGGGTGCTGGTGACTGCAGGTTGTTTCACCAGGCAGCCCAAATCGAGTCCACCTCCTTACATTTTCCATGGGCAGAGCAAATGGTGTCAACTTACACGCCTCCGGCCAGGGAGGGGCGACGTACACTTTCTTCAGGGGAAACAAGCCATGCCTTCCGTGTGAAAGGCCTCTAGGCCTCTTTGCTTCGGCAGCCCCGGGATAGCTTCAGCTCTGAAATGCTTCCGAAGGAGCAGAGTCAGAGAACCTTCGAACCACAGAGCAGGTGAAGCCCAGAACAAGGACTGCTCTTGGCCTGAGAACACCCACTGCCCAGCGCTTCTTTGGGGTACGCACGTGTCGAGGAAGGGGGTTGAATTCTGCTGCGTGATAACTCCTCCGGGCCACGTAGTGTGAGCGCAAGTAGAGTGGCCCTACATCTCCTCCCAGTTTCCTGTGTAAGTTGTAGAAGGCGAACTCCCTGCTTGAATCCCTGGGTGGGGTACGTACCGTCCAGAGAAAGATGGAAGCTTGGGACCCTGGGCTGGGAGCTAGGTTAATGTTCTGTGCATCCACTTCGCAGCTCTTCTCTCTAAGCGGGTCCCAAAGGCTTTTTGGAGGCGTTTCCTGAGAGGGTCGGAAACAGGAAAGTAGCCAACAGGCCCACGGGGATGCCAGTTCTCTCTAGCAACAAGGCTACCAGCCTCAGACACTAGCGTTCTCTTTGGGACATGAAAGAACACTGTGCTTGGAAGCTCTTCCATCCAGTTTGCGAGTCGCGCTTCCACTGGGTCCTAGGATTCCAAGTGTTGCCATGCCGTTACAATGTCCAATTCTGAGGCCTAGGACGGCAGAGTGTCTGGCAGCTCTCAGAGAGACCTTAGCAGTGCAGGCTTTTTGGCTCCTTCCACCGAGAAACCAGCTCCTCCAGATCCTCTGTCGTTAGGTATTTCATGTCAGAATATCTCAGCGGGCCCTCAACCTCCTCCACGAAGTAAGGCACAAACGGCCTTGCCCTAAAGGGAAGAAGCCTTCTGAGTCCGGCAGAGAGGCAGTCTCTGCCACTCTGCATTCCCACACGGCTGAGCCCTGGGTATGGGACCGAGAGAGGGAGAAAGAGAGCCGTAACCCCGAGCTTTTCCACAATGCGGTACAGGCCTCACCCTTCAAGCCCAAGTCGATTTCATAGAGAAAACACCAGGCACCAGAACTCGGTGTGCTTTCCTGTGGCAAGGAAACTTAGCTTTCATTCCTTAGGTGGCACATTGGCTCAGGACTGCCCTACCCCAAGGACTCAGGCTGTGCAGCCCGACTGGTTGAGATCAGCCCTTCTGGCTCTCTCACGGATGAAACCAACTAGGAAAAGAGCCTCTCCGAAGCTGGGGAACGTGGTGGCTTTTCCTAGTCTACACAGGAACAGCACTCTGAGGGAGAGGAGCTGCTGACGTGTGGTAGCAAAATCTCCTCTGCTGAAGAGAAACATTTCATTGTAAGCGAGTTCCATCAGCCTTGCCACCTTTTCTCAGCTGGCTATACTGGAGGGCAGTCTGTTGGCAGACTCCCCGGAGGCCCTGCTTCCCAGGCTGTGATACACACACGCCGCCTGCTTCAGCCCAAAGGGACAGCTTATGGTAAGGTAAAAACCCTGTGCTGGCAAGTTCCTGCGTAACCCTCGCACAAGCACAAGCATATTGGCCATTGGTCAAGGCTTTCCCCACAAGCTTAACACGTTTGGTCCCATCTAGCCTCCGAAGGCCGAGTTGACCTAGCTAGGAATCAAAGTTCAGGAAAGGTACTCAGGGTGCTGGTGACTGCAGGTTGTTTCACCAGGCAGCCCAAATCGAGTCCACCTCCTTACATTTTCCATGGGCAGAGCAAATGGTGTCAACTTACACGCCTCCGGCCAGGGAGGGGCGACGTACACTTTCTTCAGGGGAAACAAGCCATGCCTTCCGTGTGAAAGGCCTCTAGGCCTCTTTGCTTCGGCAGCCCCGGGATAGCTTCAGCTCTGAAATGCTTCCGAAGGAGCAGAGTCAGAGAACCTTCGAACCACAGAGCAGGTGAAGCCCAGAACAAGGACTGCTCTTGGCCTGAGAACACCCACTGCCCAGCGCTTCTTTGGGGTACGCACGTGTCGAGGAAGGGGGTTGAATTCTGCTGCGTGATAACTCCTCCGGGCCACGTAGTGTGAGCGCAAGTAGAGTGGCCCTACATCTCCTCCCAGTTTCCTGTGTAAGTTGTAGAAGGCGAACTCCCTGCTTGAATCCCTGGGTGGGGTACGTACCGTCCAGAGAAAGATGGAAGCTTGGGACCCTGGGCTGGGAGCTAGGTTAATGTTCTGTGCATCCACTTCGCAGCTCTTCTCTCTAAGCGGGTCCCAAAGGCTTTTTGGAGGCGTTTCCTGAGAGGGTCGGAAACAGGAAAGTAGCCAACAGGCCCACGGGGATGCCAGTTCTCTCTAGCAACAAGGCTACCAGCCTCAGACACTAGCGTTCTCTTTGGGACATGAAAGAACACTGTGCTTGGAAGCTCTTCCATCCAGTTTGCGAGTCGCGCTTCCACTGGGTCCTAGGATTCCAAGTGTTGCCATGCCGTTACAATGTCCAATTCTGAGGCCTAGGACGGCAGAGTGTCTGGCAGCTCTCAGAGAGACCTTAGCAGTGCAGGCTTTTTGGCTCCTTCCACCGAGAAACCAGCTCCTCCAGATCCTCTGTCATTAGGTATTTCATGTCAGAATATCTCAGCGGGCCCTCATTCCTCCTCCACGAAGTAAGGCACAAACGGCCTTGCCCTAAAGGGAAGAAGCCTTCTGAGTCCGGCAGAGAGGCAGTCTCTGCCACTCTGCATTCCCACACGGCTGAGCCCTGGGTATGGGACCGAGAGAGGGAGAAAGAGAGCCGTAACCCCGAGCTTTTCCACAATGCGGTACAGGCCTCACCCTTCAAGCCCAAGTCGATTTCATAGAGAAAACACCAGGCACCAGAACTCGGTGTGCTTTCCTGTGGCAAGGAAACTTAGCTTTCATTCCTTAGGTGGCACATTGGCTCAGGACTGCCCTACCCCAAGGACTCAGGCTGTGCAGCCCGACTGGTTGAGATCAGCCCTTCTGGCTCTCTCACGGATGAAACCAACTAGGAAAAGAGCCTCTCCGAAGCTGGGGAACGTGGTGGCTTTTCCTAGTCTACACAGGAACAGCACTCTGAGGGAGAGGAGCTGCTGACGTGTGGTAGCAAAATCTCCTCTGCTGAAGAGAAACATTTCATTGTAAGCGAGTTCCATCAGCCTTGCCACCTTTTCTCAGCTGGCTATACTGGAGGGCAGTCTGTTGGCAGACTCCCCGGAGGCCCTGCTTCCCAGGCTGTGATACACACACGCCGCCTGCTTCAGCCCAAAGGGACAGCTTATGGTAAGGTAAAAACCCTGTGCTGGCAAGTTCCTGCGTAACCCTCGCACAAGCACAAGCATATTGGCCATTGGTCAAGGCTTTCCCCACAAGCTTAACACGTTTGGTCCCATCTAGCCTCCGAAGGCCGAGTTGACCTAGCTAGGAATCAAAGTTCAGGAAAGGTACTCAGGGTGCTGGTGACTGCAGGTTGTTTCACCAGGCAGCCCAAATCGAGTCCACCTCCTTACATTTTCCATGGGCAGAGCAAATGGTGTCAACTTACACGCCTCCGGCCAGGGAGGGGCGACGTACACTTTCTTCAGGGGAAACAAGCCATGCCTTCCGTGTGAAAGGCCTCTAGGCCTCTTTGCTTCGGCAGCCCCGGGATAGCTTCAGCTCTGAAATGCTTCCGAAGGAGCAGAGTCAGAGAACCTTCGAACCACAGAGCAGGTGAAGCCCAGAACAAGGACTGCTCTTGGCCTGAGAACACCCACTGCCCAGCGCTTCTTTGGGGTACGCACGTGTCGAGGAAGGGGGTTGAATTCTGCTGCGTGATAACTCCTCCGGGCCACGTAGTGTGAGCGCAAGTAGAGTGGCCCTACATCTCCTCCCAGTTTCCTGTGTAAGTTGTAGAAGGCGAACTCCCTGCTTGAATCCCTGGGTGGGGTACGTACCGTCCAGAGAAAGATGGAAGCTTGGGACCCTGGGCTGGGAGCTAGGTTAATGTTCTGTGCATCCACTTCGCAGCTCTTCTCTCTAAGCGGGTCCCAAAGGCTTTTTGGAGGCGTTTCCTGAGAGGGTCGGAAACAGGAAAGTAGCCAACAGGCCCACGGGGATGCCAGTTCTCTCTAGCAACAAGGCTACCAGCCTCAGACACTAGCGTTCTCTTTGGGACATGAAAGAACACTGTGCTTGGAAGCTCTTCCATCCAGTTTGCGAGTCGCGCTTCCACTGGGTCCTAGGATTCCAAGTGTTGCCATGCCGTTACAATGTCCAATTCTGAGGCCTAGGACGGCAGAGTGTCTGGCAGCTCTCAGAGAGACCTTAGCAGTGCAGGCTTTTTGGCTCCTTCCACCGAGAAACCAGCTCCTCCAGATCCTCTGTCGTTAGGTATTTCATGTCAGAATATCTCAGCGGGCCCTCATTCCTCCTCCACGAAGTAAGGCACAAACGGCCTTGCCCTAAAGGGAAGAAGCCTTCTGAGTCCGGCAGAGAGGCAGTCTCTGCCACTCTGCATTCCCACACGGCTGAGCCCTGGGTATGGGACCGAGAGAGGGAGAAAGAGAGCCGTAACCCCGAGCTTTTCCACAATGCGGTACAGGCCTCACCCTTCAAGCCCAAGTCGATTTCATAGAGAAAACACCAGGCACCAGAACTCGGTGTGCTTTCCTGTGGCAAGGAAACTTAGCTTTCATTCCTTAGGTGGCACATTGGCTCAGGACTGCCCTACCCCAAGGACTCAGGCTGTGCAGCCCGACTGGTTGAGATCAGCCCTTCTGGCTCTCTCACGGATGAAACCAACTAGGAAAAGAGCCTCTCCGAAGCTGGGGAACGTGGTGGCTTTTCCTAGTCTACACAGGAACAGCACTCTGAGGGAGAGGAGCTGCTGACGTGTGGTAGCAAAATCTCCTCTGCTGAAGAGAAACATTTCATTGTAAGCGAGTTCCATCAGCCTTGCCACCTTTTCTCAGCTGGCTATACTGGAGGGCAGTCTGTTGGCAGACTCCCCGGAGGCCCTGCTTCCCAGGCTGTGATACACACACGCCGCCTGCTTCAGCCCAAAGGGACAGCTTATGGTAAGGTAAAAACCCTGTGCTGGCAAGTTCCTGCGTAACCCTCGCACAAGCACAAGCATATTGGCCATTGGTCAAGGCTTTCCCCACAAGCTTAACACGTTTGGTCCCATCTAGCCTCCGAAGGCCGAGTTGACCTAGCTAGGAATCAAAGTTCAGGAAAGGTACTCAGGGTGCTGGTGACTGCGGGTTGTTTCACCAGGCAGCCCAAATCGAGTCCACCTCCTTACATTTTCCATGGGCAGAGCAAATGGTGTCAACTTACACGCCTCCGGCCAGGGAGGGGCGACGTACACTTTCTTCAGGGGAAACAAGCCATGCCTTCCGTGTGAAAGGCCTCTAGGCCTCTTTGCTTCGGCAGCCCCGGGATAGCTTCAGCTCTGAAATGCTTCCGAAGGAGCAGAGTCAGAGAACCTTCGAACCACAGAGCAGGTGAAGCCCAGAACAAGGACTGCTCTTGGCCTGAGAACACCCACTGCCCAGCGCTTCTTTGGGGTACGCACGTGTCGAGGAAGGGGGTTGAATTCTGCTGCGTGATAACTCCTCCGGGCCACGTAGTGTGAGCGCAAGTAGAGTGGCCCTACATCTCCTCCCAGTTTCCTGTGTAAGTTGTAGAAGGCGAACTCCCTGCTTGAATCCCTGGGTGGGGTACGTACCGTCCAGAGAAAGATGGAAGCTTGGGACCCTGGGCTGGGAGCTAGGTTAATGTTCTGTGCATCCACTTCGCAGCTCTTCTCTCTAAGCGGGTCCCAAAGGCTTTTTGGAGGCGTTTCCTGAGAGGGTCGGAAACAGGAAAGTAGCCAACAGGCCCACGGGGATGCCAGTTCTCTCTAGCAACAAGGCTACCAGCCTCAGACACTAGCGTTCTCTTTGGGACATGAAAGAACACTGTGCTTGGAAGCTCTTCCATCCAGTTTGCGAGTCGCGCTTCCACTGGGTCCTAGGATTCCAAGTGTTGCCATGCCGTTACAATGTCCAATTCTGAGGCCTAGGACGGCAGAGTGTCTGGCAGCTCTCAGAGAGACCTTAGCAGTGCAGGCTTTTTGGCTCCTTCCACCGAGAAACCAGCTCCTCCAGATCCTCTGTCGTTAGGTATTTCATGTCAGAATATCTCAGCGGGCCCTCATTCCTCCTCCACGAAGTAAGGCACAAACGGCCTTGCCCTAAAGGGAAGAAGCCTTCTGAGTCCGGCAGAGAGGCAGTCTCTGCCACTCTGCATTCCCACACGGCTGAGCCCTGGGTATGGGACCGAGAGAGGGAGAAAGAGAGCCGTAACCCCGAGCTTTTCCACAATGCGGTACAGGCCTCACCCTTCAAGCCCAAGTCGATTTCATAGAGAAAACACCAGGCACCAGAACTCGGTGTGCTTTCCTGTGGCAAGGAAACTTAGCTTTCATTCCTTAGGTGGCACATTGGCTCAGGACTGCCCTACCCCAAGGACTCAGGCTGTGCAGCCCGACTGGTTGAGATCAGCCCTTCTGGCTCTCTCACGGATGAAACCAACTAGGAAAAGAGCCTCTCCGAAGCTGGGGAACGTGGTGGCTTTTCCTAGTCTACACAGGAACAGCACTCTGAGGGAGAGGAGCTGCTGACGTGTGGTAGCAAAATCTCCTCTGCTGAAGAGAAACATTTCATTGTAAGCGAGTTCCATCAGCCTTGCCACCTTTTCTCAGCTGGCTATACTGGAGGGCAGTCTGTTGGCAGACTCCCCGGAGGCCCTGCTTCCCAGGCTGTGATACACACACGCCGCCTGCTTCAGCCCAAAGGGACAGCTTATGGTAAGGTAAAAACCCTGTGCTGGCAAGTTCCTGCGTAACCCTCGCACAAGCACAAGCATATTGGCCATTGGTCAAGGCTTTCCCCACAAGCTTAACACGTTTGGTCCCATCTAGCCTCCGAAGGCCGAGTTGACCTAGCTAGGAATCAAAGTTCAGGAAAGGTACTCAGGGTGCTGGTGACTGCAGGTTGTTTCACCAGGCAGCCCAAATCGAGTCCACCTCCTTACATTTTCCATGGGCAGAGCAAATGGTGTCAACTTACACGCCTCCGGCCAGGGAGGGGCGACGTACACTTTCTTCAGGGGAAACAAGCCATGCCTTCCGTGTGAAAGGCCTCTAGGCCTCTTTGCTTCGGCAGCCCCGGGATAGCTTCAGCTCTGAAATGCTTCCGAAGGAGCAGAGTCAGAGAACCTTCGAACCACAGAGCAGGTGAAGCCCAGAACAAGGACTGCTCTTGGCCTGAGAACACCCACTGCCCAGCGCTTCTTTGGGGTACGCACGTGTCGAGGAAGGGGGTTGAATTCTGCTGCGTGATAACTCCTCCGGGCCACGTAGTGTGAGCGCAAGTAGAGTGGCCCTACATCTCCTCCCAGTTTCCTGTGTAAGTTGTAGAAGGCGAACTCCCTGCTTGAATCCCTGGGTGGGGTACGTACCGTCCAGAGAAAGATGGAAGCTTGGGACCCTGGGCTGGGAGCTAGGTTAATGTTCTGTGCATCCACTTCGCAGCTCTTCTCTCTAAGCGGGTCCCAAAGGCTTTTTGGAGGCGTTTCCTGAGAGGGTCGGAAACAGGAAAGTAGCCAACAGGCCCACGGGGATGCCAGTTCTCTCTAGCAACAAGGCTACCAGCCTCAGACACTAGCGTTCTCTTTGGGACATGAAAGAACACTGTGCTTGGAAGCTCTTCCATCCAGTTTGCGAGTCGCGCTTCCACTGGGTCCTAGGATTCCAAGTGTTGCCATGCCGTTACAATGTCCAATTCTGAGGCCTAGGACGGCAGAGTGTCTGGCAGCTCTCAGAGAGACCTTAGCAGTGCAGGCTTTTTGGCTCCTTCCACCGAGAAACCAGCTCCTCCAGATCCTCTGTCGTTAGGTATTTCATGTCAGAATATCTCAGCGGGCCCTCATTCCTCCTCCACGAAGTAAGGCACAAACGGCCTTGCCCTAAAGGGAAGAAGCCTTCTGAGTCCGGCAGAGAGGCAGTCTCTGCCACTCTGCATTCCCACACGGCTGAGCCCTGGGTATGGGACCGAGAGAGGGAGAAAGAGAGCCGTAACCCCGAGCTTTTCCACAATGCGGTACAGGCCTCACCCTTCAAGCCCAAGTCGATTTCATAGAGAAAACACCAGGCACCAGAACTCGGTGTGCTTTCCTGTGGCAAGGAAACTTAGCTTTCATTCCTTAGGTGGCACATTGGCTCAGGACTGCCCTACCCCAAGGACTCAGGCTGTGCAGCCCGACTGGTTGAGATCAGCCCTTCTGGCTCTCTCACGGATGAAACCAACTAGGAAAAGAGCCTCTCCGAAGCTGGGGAACGTGGTGGCTTTTCCTAGTCTACACAGGAACAGCACTCTGAGGGAGAGGAGCTGCTGACGTGTGGTAGCAAAATCTCCTCTGCTGAAGAGAAACATTTCATTGTAAGCGAGTTCCATCAGCCTTGCCACCTTTTCTCAGCTGGCTATACTGGAGGGCAGTCTGTTGGCAGACTCCCCGGAGGCCCTGCTTCCCAGGCTGTGATACACACACGCCGCCTGCTTCAGCCCAAAGGGACAGCTTATGGTAAGGTAAAAACCCTGTGCTGGCAAGTTCCTGCGTAACCCTCGCACAAGCACAAGCATATTGGCCATTGGTCAAGGCTTTCCCCACAAGCTTAACACGTTTGGTCCCATCTAGCCTCCGAAGGCCGAGTTGACCTAGCTAGGAATCAAAGTTCAGGAAAGGTACTCAGGGTGCTGGTGACTGCGGGTTGTTTCACCAGGCAGCCCAAATCGAGTCCACCTCCTTACATTTTCCATGGGCAGAGCAAATGGTGTCAACTTACACGCCTCCGGCCAGGGAGGGGCGACGTACACTTTCTTCAGGGGAAACAAGCCATGCCTTCCGTGTGAAAGGCCTCTAGGCCTCTTTGCTTCGGCAGCCCCGGGATAGCTTCAGCTCTGAAATGCTTCCGAAGGAGCAGAGTCAGAGAACCTTCGAACCACAGAGCAGGTGAAGCCCAGAACAAGGACTGCTCTTGGCCTGAGAACACCCACTGCCCAGCGCTTCTTTGGGGTACGCACGTGTCGAGGAAGGGGGTTGAATTCTGCTGCGTGATAACTCCTCCGGGCCACGTAGTGTGAGCGCAAGTAGAGTGGCCCTACATCTCCTCCCAGTTTCCTGTGTAAGTTGTAGAAGGCGAACTCCCTGCTTGAATCCCTGGGTGGGGTACGTACCGTCCAGAGAAAGATGGAAGCTTGGGACCCTGGGCTGGGAGCTAGGTTAATGTTCTGTGCATCCACTTCGCAGCTCTTCTCTCTAAGCGGGTCCCAAAGGCTTTTTGGAGGCGTTTCCTGAGAGGGTCGGAAACAGGAAAGTAGCCAACAGGCCCACGGGGATGCCAGTTCTCTCTAGCAACAAGGCTACCAGCCTCAGACACTAGCGTTCTCTTTGGGACATGAAAGAACACTGTGCTTGGAAGCTCTTCCATCCAGTTTGCGAGTCGCGCTTCCACTGGGTCCTAGGATTCCAAGTGTTGCCATGCCGTTACAATGTCCAATTCTGAGGCCTAGGACGGCAGAGTGTCTGGCAGCTCTCAGAGAGACCTTAGCAGTGCAGGCTTTTTGGCTCCTTCCACCGAGAAACCAGCTCCTCCAGATCCTCTGTCGTTAGGTATTTCATGTCAGAATATCTCAGCGGGCCCTCATTCCTCCTCCACGAAGTAAGGCACAAACGGCCTTGCCCTAAAGGGAAGAAGCCTTCTGAGTCCGGCAGAGAGGCAGTCTCTGCCACTCTGCATTCCCACACGGCTGAGCCCTGGGTATGGGACCGAGAGAGGGAGAAAGAGAGCCGTAACCCCGAGCTTTTCCACAATGCGGTACAGGCCTCACCCTTCAAGCCCAAGTCGATTTCATAGAGAAAACACCAGGCACCAGAACTCGGTGTGCTTTCCTGTGGCAAGGAAACTTAGCTTTCATTCCTTAGGTGGCACATTGGCTCAGGACTGCCCTACCCCAAGGACTCAGGCTGTGCAGCCCGACTGGTTGAGATCAGCCCTTCTGGCTCTCTCACGGATGAAACCAACTAGGAAAAGAGCCTCTCCGAAGCTGGGGAACGTGGTGGCTTTTCCTAGTCTACACAGGAACAGCACTCTGAGGGAGAGGAGCTGCTGACGTGTGGTAGCAAAATCTCCTCTGCTGAAGAGAAACATTTCATTGTAAGCGAGTTCCATCAGCCTTGCCACCTTTTCTCAGCTGGCTATACTGGAGGGCAGTCTGTTGGCAGACTCCCCGGAGGCCCTGCTTCCCAGGCTGTGATACACACACGCCGCCTGCTTCAGCCCAAAGGGACAGCTTATGGTAAGGTAAAAACCCTGTGCTGGCAAGTTCCTGCGTAACCCTCGCACAAGCACAAGCATATTGGCCATTGGTCAAGGCTTTCCCCACAAGCTTAACACGTTTGGTCCCATCTAGCCTCCGAAGGCCGAGTTGACCTAGCTAGGAATCAAAGTTCAGGAAAGGTACTCAGGGTGCTGGTGACTGCAGGTTGTTTCACCAGGCAGCCCAAATCGAGTCCACCTCCTTACATTTTCCATGGGCAGAGCAAATGGTGTCAACTTACACGCCTCCGGCCAGGGAGGGGCGACGTACACTTTCTTCAGGGGAAACAAGCCATGCCTTCCGTGTGAAAGGCCTCTAGGCCTCTTTGCTTCGGCAGCCCCGGGATAGCTTCAGCTCTGAAATGCTTCCGAAGGAGCAGAGTCAGAGAACCTTCGAACCACAGAGCAGGTGAAGCCCAGAACAAGGACTGCTCTTGGCCTGAGAACACCCACTGCCCAGCGCTTCTTTGGGGTACGCACGTGTCGAGGAAGGGGGTTGAATTCTGCTGCGTGATAACTCCTCCGGGCCACGTAGTGTGAGCGCAAGTAGAGTGGCCCTACATCTCCTCCCAGTTTCCTGTGTAAGTTGTAGAAGGCGAACTCCCTGCTTGAATCCCTGGGTGGGGTACGTACCGTCCAGAGAAAGATGGAAGCTTGGGACCCTGGGCTGGGAGCTAGGTTAATGTTCTGTGCATCCACTTCGCAGCTCTTCTCTCTAAGCGGGTCCCAAAGGCTTTTTGGAGGCGTTTCCTGAGAGGGTCGGAAACAGGAAAGTAGCCAACAGGCCCACGGGGATGCCAGTTCTCTCTAGCAACAAGGCTACCAGCCTCAGACACTAGCGTTCTCTTTGGGACATGAAAGAACACTGTGCTTGGAAGCTCTTCCATCCAGTTTGCGAGTCGCGCTTCCACTGGGTCCTAGGATTCCAAGTGTTGCCATGCCGTTACAATGTCCAATTCTGAGGCCTAGGACGGCAGAGTGTCTGGCAGCTCTCAGAGAGACCTTAGCAGTGCAGGCTTTTTGGCTCCTTCCACCGAGAAACCAGCTCCTCCAGATCCTCTGTCGTTAGGTATTTCATGTCAGAATATCTCAGCGGGCCCTCATTCCTCCTCCACGAAGTAAGGCACAAACGGCCTTGCCCTAAAGGGAAGAAGCCTTCTGAGTCCGGCAGAGAGGCAGTCTCTGCCACTCTGCATTCCCACACGGCTGAGCCCTGGGTATGGGACCGAGAGAGGGAGAAAGAGAGCCGTAACCCCGAGCTTTTCCACAATGCGGTACAGGCCTCACCCTTCAAGCCCAAGTCGATTTCATAGAGAAAACACCAGGCACCAGAACTCGGTGTGCTTTCCTGTGGCAAGGAAACTTAGCTTTCATTCCTTAGGTGGCACATTGGCTCAGGACTGCCCTACCCCAAGGACTCAGGCTGTGCAGCCCGACTGGTTGAGATCAGCCCTTCTGGCTCTCTCACGGATGAAACCAACTAGGAAAAGAGCCTCTCCGAAGCTGGGGAACGTGGTGGCTTTTCCTAGTCTACACAGGAACAGCACTCTGAGGGAGAGGAGCTGCTGACGTGTGGTAGCAAAATCTCCTCTGCTGAAGAGAAACATTTCATTGTAAGCGAGTTCCATCAGCCTTGCCACCTTTTCTCAGCTGGCTATACTGGAGGGCAGTCTGTTGGCAGACTCCCCGGAGGCCCTGCTTCCCAGGCTGTGATACACACACGCCGCCTGCTTCAGCCCAAAGGGACAGCTTATGGTAAGGTAAAAACCCTGTGCTGGCAAGTTCCTGCGTAACCCTCGCACAAGCACAAGCATATTGGCCATTGGTCAAGGCTTTCCCCACAAGCTTAACACGTTTGGTCCCATCTAGCCTCCGAAGGCCGAGTTGACCTAGCTAGGAATCAAAGTTCAGGAAAGGTACTCAGGGTGCTGGTGACTGCAGGTTGTTTCACCAGGCAGCCCAAATCGAGTCCACCTCCTTACATTTTCCATGGGCAGAGCAAATGGTGTCAACTTACACGCCTCCGGCCAGGGAGGGGCGACGTACACTTTCTTCAGGGGAAACAAGCCATGCCTTCCGTGTGAAAGGCCTCTAGGCCTCTTTGCTTCGGCAGCCCCGGGATAGCTTCAGCTCTGAAATGCTTCCGAAGGAGCAGAGTCAGAGAACCTTCGAACCACAGAGCAGGTGAAGCCCAGAACAAGGACTGCTCTTGGCCTGAGAACACCCACTGCCCAGCGCTTCTTTGGGGTACGCACGTGTCGAGGAAGGGGGTTGAATTCTGCTGCGTGATAACTCCTCCGGGCCACGTAGTGTGAGCGCAAGTAGAGTGGCCCTACATCTCCTCCCAGTTTCCTGTGTAAGTTGTAGAAGGCGAACTCCCTGCTTGAATCCCTGGGTGGGGTACGTACCGTCCAGAGAAAGATGGAAGCTTGGGACCCTGGGCTGGGAGCTAGGTTAATGTTCTGTGCATCCACTTCGCAGCTCTTCTCTCTAAGCGGGTCCCAAAGGCTTTTTGGAGGCGTTTCCTGAGAGGGTCGGAAACAGGAAAGTAGCCAACAGGCCCACGGGGATGCCAGTTCTCTCTAGCAACAAGGCTACCAGCCTCAGACACTAGCGTTCTCTTTGGGACATGAAAGAACACTGTGCTTGGAAGCTCTTCCATCCAGTTTGCGAGTCGCGCTTCCACTGGGTCCTAGGATTCCAAGTGTTGCCATGCCGTTACAATGTCCAATTCTGAGGCCTAGGACGGCAGAGTGTCTGGCAGCTCTCAGAGAGACCTTAGCAGTGCAGGCTTTTTGGCTCCTTCCACCGAGAAACCAGCTCCTCCAGATCCTCTGTCGTTAGGTATTTCATGTCAGAATATCTCAGCGGGCCCTCATTCCTCCTCCACGAAGTAAGGCACAAACGGCCTTGCCCTAAAGGGAAGAAGCCTTCTGAGTCCGGCAGAGAGGCAGTCTCTGCCACTCTGCATTCCCACACGGCTGAGCCCTGGGTATGGGACCGAGAGAGGGAGAAAGAGAGCCGTAACCCCGAGCTTTTCCACAATGCGGTACAGGCCTCACCCTTCAAGCCCAAGTCGATTTCATAGAGAAAACACCAGGCACCAGAACTCGGTGTGCTTTCCTGTGGCAAGGAAACTTAGCTTTCATTCCTTAGGTGGCACATTGGCTCAGGACTGCCCTACCCCAAGGACTCAGGCTGTGCAGCCCGACTGGTTGAGATCAGCCCTTCTGGCTCTCTCACGGATGAAACCAACTAGGAAAAGAGCCTCTCCGAAGCTGGGGAACGTGGTGGCTTTTCCTAGTCTACACAGGAACAGCACTCTGAGGGAGAGGAGCTGCTGACGTGTGGTAGCAAAATCTCCTCTGCTGAAGAGAAACATTTCATTGTAAGCGAGTTCCATCAGCCTTGCCACCTTTTCTCAGCTGGCTATACTGGAGGGCAGTCTGTTGGCAGACTCCCCGGAGGCCCTGCTTCCCAGGCTGTGATACACACACGCCGCCTGCTTCAGCCCAAAGGGACAGCTTATGGTAAGGTAAAAACCCTGTGCTGGCAAGTTCCTGCGTAACCCTCGCACAAGCACAAGCATATTGGCCATTGGTCAAGGCTTTCCCCACAAGCTTAACACGTTTGGTCCCATCTAGCCTCCGAAGGCCGAGTTGACCTAGCTAGGAATCAAAGTTCAGGAAAGGTACTCAGGGTGCTGGTGACTGCAGGTTGTTTCACCAGGCAGCCCAAATCGAGTCCACCTCCTTACATTTTCCATGGGCAGAGCAAATGGTGTCAACTTACACGCCTCCGGCCAGGGAGGGGCGACGTACACTTTCTTCAGGGGAAACAAGCCATGCCTTCCGTGTGAAAGGCCTCTAGGCCTCTTTGCTTCGGCAGCCCCGGGATAGCTTCAGCTCTGAAATGCTTCCGAAGGAGCAGAGTCAGAGAACCTTCGAACCACAGAGCAGGTGAAGCCCAGAACAAGGACTGCTCTTGGCCTGAGAACACCCACTGCCCAGCGCTTCTTTGGGGTACGCACGTGTCGAGGAAGGGGGTTGAATTCTGCTGCGTGATAACTCCTCCGGGCCACGTAGTGTGAGCGCAAGTAGAGTGGCCCTACATCTCCTCCCAGTTTCCTGTGTAAGTTGTAGAAGGCGAACTCCCTGCTTGAATCCCTGGGTGGGGTACGTACCGTCCAGAGAAAGATGGAAGCTTGGGACCCTGGGCTGGGAGCTAGGTTAATGTTCTGTGCATCCACTTCGCAGCTCTTCTCTCTAAGCGGGTCCCAAAGGCTTTTTGGAGGCGTTTCCTGAGAGGGTCGGAAACAGGAAAGTAGCCAACAGGCCACGGGGATGCCAGTTTTCTCTAGCAACAAGGCTACCAGCCTCAGACACTAGCGTTCTCTTTGGGACATGAAAGAACACTGTGCTTGGAAGCTCTTCCATCCAGTTTGCGAGTCGCGCTTCCACTGGGTCCTAGGATTCCAAGTGTTGCCATGCCGTTACAATGTCCAATTCTGAGGCCTAGGACGGCAGAGTGTCTGGCAGCTCTCAGAGAGACCTTAGCAGTGCAGGCTTTTTGGCTCCTTCCACCGAGAAACCAGCTCCTCCAGATCCTCTGTCGTTAGGTATTTCATGTCAGAATATCTCAGGGGGCCCTCATTCCTCCTCCACGAAGTAAGGCACAAACGGCCTTGCCCTAAAGGGAAGAAGCCTTCTGAGTCCGGCAGAGAGGCAGTCTCTGCCACTCTGCATTCCCACACGGCTGAGCCCTGGGTATGGGACCGAGAGAGGGAGAAAGAGAGCCGTAACCCCGAGCTTTTCCACAATGCGGTACAGGCCTCACCCTTCAAGCCCAAGTCGATTTCATAGAGAAAACACCAGGCACCAGAACTCGGTGTGCTTTCCTGTGGCAAGGAAACTTAGCTTTCATTCCTTAGGTGGCACATTGGCTCAGGACTGCCCTACCCCAAGGACTCAGGCTGTGCAGCCCGACTGGTTGAGATCAGCCCTTCTGGCTCTCTCACGGATGAAACCAACTAGGAAAAGAGCCTCTCCGAAGCTGGGGAACGTGGTGGCTTTTCCTAGTCTACACAGGAACAGCACTCTGAGGGAGAGGAGCTGCTGACGTGTGGTAGCAAAATCTCCTCTGCTGAAGAGAAACATTTCATTGTAAGCGGGTTCCATCAGCCTTGCCACCTTTTCTCAGCTGGCTATACTGGAGGGCAGTCTGTTGGCAGACTCCCCGGAGGCCCTGCTTCCCAGGCTGTGATACACACACGCCCCCTGCTTCAGCCCAAAGGGACAGCTTATGGTAAGGTAAAAACCCTGTGCTGGCAAGTTCCTGCGTAACCCTCGCACAAGCACAAGCATATTGGCCATTGGTCAAGGCTTGCCCCACAAGCTTAACACGTTTGGTCCCATCTAGCCTCCGAAGGCCGAGTTGACCTAGCTAGGAATCAAAGTTCAGGAAAGGTACTCAGGGTGCTGGTGACTGCAGGTTGTTTCACCAGGCAGCCCAAATCCAGTCCACCTCCTTGCATTTTCCATGGGCAGAGCAAATGGTGTCAACTTACACGCCTCCGGCGAGGGAGGGGCGACCTACACATTCTTCAGGGAATCAAGCCATGCCTTCCCTGTGAAGAGCCTCTAGGCCTCTTTGCTTCGGCAGCCCCGGGATAGCTTCAGCTCTGAAATGCTTCCGAAGGAGCAGAGTCAGAGAACCTTCGAACCACAGAGCAGGTGAAGCCCAGAACAAGGACTGCTCTTGGCCTGAGAACACCCACTGCCCAGCGCTTCTTTGGGGTACGCACGTGTCGAGGATGGGGGTTGAATTCTGCTGCGTGATAACTTCTCCGGGCCACGTAGTGTGAGCGCAAGTAGAGTGGCCCTACATCTCCTCCCAGTTTCCTGTGTAAGTTGTAGAAGGCGAACTCCCTGCTTGAATCCCTGGGTGGGGTACGTACCGTCCAGAGAAAGATGGAAGCTTGGGACCCTGGGCTGGGAGCTAGGTTAATGTTCTGTGCATCCACTTCGCAGCTCTTCTCTCTAAGCGGGTCCCAAAGGCTTTTTGGAGGCGTTTCCTGAGAGGGTCGGAAACAGGAAAGTAGCCAACAGGCCACGGGGATGCCAGTTCTCTCTAGCAACAAGGCTACCAGCCTCAGACACTAGCGTTCTCTTTGGGACATGAAAGAACACTGTGCTTGGAAGCTCTTCCATCCAGTTTGCGAGTCGCGCTTCCACTGGGTCCTAGGATTCCAAGTGTTGCCATGCCGTTACAATGTCCAATTCTGAGGCCTAGGACGGCAGAGTGTCTGGCAGCTCTCAGAGAGACCTTAGCAGTGCAGGCTTTTTGGCTCCTTCCACCGAGAAACCAGCTCCTCCAGATCCTCTGTCGTTAGGTATTTCATGTCAGAATATCTCAGCGGGCCCTCATTCCTCCTCCACGAAGTAAGGCACAAACGGCCTTGCCCTAAAGGGAAGAAGCCTTCTGAGTCCGGCAGAGAGGCAGTCTCTGCCACTCTGCATTCCCACACGGCTGAGCCCTGGGTATGGGACCGAGAGAGGGAGAAAGAGAGCCGTAACCCCGAGCTTTTCCACAATGCGGTACAGGCCTCACCCTTCAAGCCCAAGTCGATTTCATAGAGAAAACACCAGGCACCAGAACTCGGTGTGCTTTCCTGTGGCAAGGAAACTTAGCTTTCATTCCTTAGGTGGCACATTGGCTCAGGACTGCCCTACCCCAAGGACTCAGGCTGTGCAGCCCGACTGGTTGAGATCAGCCCTTCTGGCTCTCTCACGGATGAAACCAACTAGGAAAAGAGCCTCTCCGAAGCTGGGGAACGTGGTGGCTTTTCCTAGTCTACACAGGAACAGCACTCTGAGGGAGAGGAGCTGCTGACGTGTGGTAGCAAAATCTCCTCTGCTGAAGAGAAACATTTCATTGTAAGCGAGTTCCATCAGCCTTGCCACCTTTTCTCAGCTGGCTATACTGGAGGGCAGTCTGTTGGCAGACTCCCCGGAGGCCCTGCTTCCCAGGCTGTGATACACACACGCCGCCTGCTTCAGCCCAAAGGGACAGCTTATGGTAAGGTAAAAACCCTGTGCTGGCAAGTTCCTGCGTAACCCTCGCACAAGCACAAGCATATTGGCCATTGGTCAAGGCTTTCCCCACAAGCTTAACACGTTTGGTCCCATCTAGCCTCCGAAGGCCGAGTTGACCTAGCTAGGAATCAAAGTTCAGGAAAGGTACTCAGGGTGCTGGTGACTGCAGGTTGTTTCACCAGGCAGCCCAAATCGAGTCCACCTCCTTACATTTTCCATGGGCAGAGCAAATGGTGTCAACTTACACGCCTCCGGCCAGGGAGGGGCGACGTACACTTTCTTCAGGGGAAACAAGCCATGCCTTCCGTGTGAAAGGCCTCTAGGCCTCTTTGCTTCGGCAGCCCCGGGATAGCTTCAGCTCTGAAATGCTTCCGAAGGAGCAGAGTCAGAGAACCTTCGAACCACAGAGCAGGTGAAGCCCAGAACAAGGACTGCTCTTGGCCTGAGAACACCCACTGCCCAGCGCTTCTTTGGGGTACGCACGTGTCGAGGAAGGGGGTTGAATTCTGCTGCGTGATAACTCCTCCGGGCCACGTAGTGTGAGCGCAAGTAGAGTGGCCCTACATCTCCTCCCAGTTTCCTGTGTAAGTTGTAGAAGGCGAACTCCCTGCTTGAATCCCTGGGTGGGGTACGTACCGTCCAGAGAAAGATGGAAGCTTGGGACCCTGGGCTGGGAGCTAGGTTAATGTTCTGTGCATCCACTTCGCAGCTCTTCTCTCTAAGCGGGTCCCAAAGGCTTTTTGGAGGCGTTTCCTGAGAGGGTCGGAAACAGGAAAGTAGCCAACAGGCCACGGGGATGCCAGTTTTCTCTAGCAACAAGGCTACCAGCCTCAGACACTAGCGTTCTCTTTGGGACATGAAAGAACACTGTGCTTGGAAGCTCTTCCATCCAGTTTGCGAGTCGCGCTTCCACTGGGTCCTAGGATTCCAAGTGTTGCCATGCCGTTACAATGTCCAATTCTGAGGCCTAGGACGGCAGAGTGTCTGGCAGCTCTCAGAGAGACCTTAGCAGTGCAGGCTTTTTGGCTCCTTCCACCGAGAAACCAGCTCCTCCAGATCCTCTGTCGTTAGGTATTTCATGTCAGAATATCTCAGGGGGCCCTCATTCCTCCTCCACGAAGTAAGGCACAAACGGCCTTGCCCTAAAGGGAAGAAGCCTTCTGAGTCCGGCAGAGAGGCAGTCTCTGCCACTCTGCATTCCCACACGGCTGAGCCCTGGGTATGGGACCGAGAGAGGGAGAAAGAGAGCCGTAACCCCGAGCTTTTCCACAATGCGGTACAGGCCTCACCCTTCAAGCCCAAGTCGATTTCATAGAGAAAACACCAGGCACCAGAACTCGGTGTGCTTTCCTGTGGCAAGGAAACTTAGCTTTCATTCCTTAGGTGGCACATTGGCTCAGGACTGCCCTACCCCAAGGACTCAGGCTGTGCAGCCCGACTGGTTGAGATCAGCCCTTCTGGCTCTCTCACGGATGAAACCAACTAGGAAAAGAGCCTCTCCGAAGCTGGGGAACGTGGTGGCTTTTCCTAGTCTACACAGGAACAGCACTCTGAGGGAGAGGAGCTGCTGACGTGTGGTAGCAAAATCTCCTCTGCTGAAGAGAAACATTTCATTGTAAGCGGGTTCCATCAGCCTTGCCACCTTTTCTCAGCTGGCTATACTGGAGGGCAGTCTGTTGGCAGACTCCCCGGAGGCCCTGCTTCCCAGGCTGTGATACACACACGCCCCCTGCTTCAGCCCAAAGGGACAGCTTATGGTAAGGTAAAAACCCTGTGCTGGCAAGTTCCTGCGTAACCCTCGCACAAGCACAAGCATATTGGCCATTGGTCAAGGCTTGCCCCACAAGCTTAACACGTTTGGTCCCATCTAGCCTCCGAAGGCCGAGTTGACCTAGCTAGGAATCAAAGTTCAGGAAAGGTACTCAGGGTGCTGGTGACTGCAGGTTGTTTCACCAGGCAGCCCAAATCCAGTCCACCTCCTTGCATTTTCCATGGGCAGAGCAAATGGTGTCAACTTACACGCCTCCGGCGAGGGAGGGGCGACCTACACATTCTTCAGGGAATCAAGCCATGCCTTCCCTGTGAAGAGCCTCTAGGCCTCTTTGCTTCGGCAGCCCCGGGATAGCTTCAGCTCTGAAATGCTTCCGAAGGAGCAGAGTCAGAGAACCTTCGAACCACAGAGCAGGTGAAGCCCAGAACAAGGACTGCTCTTGGCCTGAGAACACCCACTGCCCAGCGCTTCTTTGGGGTACGCACGTGTCGAGGATGGGGTTTGAATTCTGCTGCGTGATAACTTCTCCGGGCCACGTAGTGTGAGCGCAAGTAGAGTGGCCCTACATCTCCTCCCAGTTTCCTGTGTAAGTTGTAGAAGGCGAACTCCCTGCTTGAATCCCTGGGTGGGGTACGTACCGTCCAGAGAAAGATGGAAGCTTGGGACCCTGGGCTGGGAGCTAGGTTAATGTTCTGTGCATCCACTTCGCAGCTCTTCTCTCTAAGCGGGTCCCAAAGGCTTTTTGGAGGCGTTTCCTGAGAGGGTCGGAAACAGGAAAGTAGCCAACAGGCCACGGGGATGCCAGTTCTCTCTAGCAACAAGGCTACCAGCCTCAGACACTAGCGTTCTCTTTGGGACATGAAAGAACACTGTGCTTGGAAGCTCTTCCATCCAGTTTGCGAGTCGCGCTTCCACTGGGTCCTAGGATTCCAAGTGTTGCCATGCCGTTACAATGTCCAATTCTGAGGCCTAGGACGGCAGAGTGTCTGGCAGCTCTCAGAGAGACCTTAGCAGTGCAGGCTTTTTGGCTCCTTCCACCGAGAAACCAGCTCCTCCAGATCCTCTGTCGTTAGGTATTTCATGTCAGAATATCTCAGCGGGCCCTCATTCCTCCTCCACGAAGTAAGGCACAAACGGCCTTGCCCTAAAGGGAAGAAGCCTTCTGAGTCCGGCAGAGAGGCAGTCTCTGCCACTCTGCATTCCCACACGGCTGAGCCCTGGGTATGGGACCGAGAGAGGGAGAAAGAGAGCCGTAACCCCGAGCTTTTCCACAATGCGGTACAGGCCTCACCCTTCAAGCCCAAGTCGATTTCATAGAGAAAACACCAGGCACCAGAACTCGGTGTGCTTTCCTGTGGCAAGGAAACTTAGCTTTCATTCCTTAGGTGGCACATTGGCTCAGGACTGCCCTACCCCAAGGACTCAGGCTGTGCAGCCCGACTGGTTGAGATCAGCCCTTCTGGCTCTCTCACGGATGAAACCAACTAGGAAAAGAGCCTCTCCGAAGCTGGGGAACGTGGTGGCTTTTCCTAGTCTACACAGGAACAGCACTCTGAGGGAGAGGAGCTGCTGACGTGTGGTAGCAAAATCTCCTCTGCTGAAGAGAAACATTTCATTGTAAGCGAGTTCCATCAGCCTTGCCACCTTTTCTCAGCTGGCTATACTGGAGGGCAGTCTGTTGGCAGACTCCCCGGAGGCCCTGCTTCCCAGGCTGTGATACACACACGCCGCCTGCTTCAGCCCAAAGGGACAGCTTATGGTAAGGTAAAAACCCTGTGCTGGCAAGTTCCTGCGTAACCCTCGCACAAGCACAAGCATATTGGCCATTGGTCAAGGCTTTCCCCACAAGCTTAACACGTTTGGTCCCATCTAGCCTCCGAAGGCCGAGTTGACCTAGCTAGGAATCAAAGTTCAGGAAAGGTACTCAGGGTGCTGGTGACTGCAGGTTGTTTCACCAGGCAGCCCAAATCGAGTCCACCTCCTTACATTTTCCATGGGCAGAGCAAATGGTGTCAACTTACACGCCTCCGGCCAGGGAGGGGCGACGTACACTTTCTTCAGGGGAAACAAGCCATGCCTTCCGTGTGAAAGGCCTCTAGGCCTCTTTGCTTCGGCAGCCCCGGGATAGCTTCAGCTCTGAAATGCTTCCGAAGGAGCAGAGTCAGAGAACCTTCGAACCACAGAGCAGGTGAAGCCCAGAACAAGGACTGCTCTTGGCCTGAGAACACCCACTGCCCAGCGCTTCTTTGGGGTACGCACGTGTCGAGGAAGGGGGTTGAATTCTGCTGCGTGATAACTCCTCCGGGCCACGTAGTGTGAGCGCAAGTAGAGTGGCCCTACATCTCCTCCCAGTTTCCTGTGTAAGTTGTAGAAGGCGAACTCCCTGCTTGAATCCCTGGGTGGGGTACGTACCGTCCAGAGAAAGATGGAAGCTTGGGACCCTGGGCTGGGAGCTAGGTTAATGTTCTGTGCATCCACTTCGCAGCTCTTCTCTCTAAGCGGGTCCCAAAGGCTTTTTGGAGGCGTTTCCTGAGAGGGTCGGAAACAGGAAAGTAGCCAACAGGCCCACGGGGATGCCAGTTCTCTCTAGCAACAAGGCTACCAGCCTCAGACACTAGCGTTCTCTTTGGGACATGAAAGAACACTGTGCTTGGAAGCTCTTCCATCCAGTTTGCGAGTCGCGCTTCCACTGGGTCCTAGGATTCCAAGTGTTGCCATGCCGTTACAATGTCCAATTCTGAGGCCTAGGACGGCAGAGTGTCTGGCAGCTCTCAGAGAGACCTTAGCAGTGCAGGCTTTTTGGCTCCTTCCACCGAGAAACCAGCTCCTCCAGATCCTCTGTCGTTAGGTATTTCATGTCAGAATATCTCAGCGGGCCCTCATTCCTCCTCCACGAAGTAAGGCACAAACGGCCTTGCCCTAAAGGGAAGAAGCCTTCTGAGTCCGGCAGAGAGGCAGTCTCTGCCACTCTGCATTCCCACACGGCTGAGCCCTGGGTATGGGACCGAGAGAGGGAGAAAGAGAGCCGTAACCCCGAGCTTTTCCACAATGCGGTACAGGCCTCACCCTTCAAGCCCAAGTCGATTTCATAGAGAAAACACCAGGCACCAGAACTCGGTGTGCTTTCCTGTGGCAAGGAAACTTAGCTTTCATTCCTTAGGTGGCACATTGGCTCAGGACTGCCCTACCCCAAGGACTCAGGCTGTGCAGCCCGACTGGTTGAGATCAGCCCTTCTGGCTCTCTCACGGATGAAACCAACTAGGAAAAGAGCCTCTCCGAAGCTGGGGAACGTGGTGGCTTTTCCTAGTCTACACAGGAACAGCACTCTGAGGGAGAGGAGCTGCTGACGTGTGGTAGCAAAATCTCCTCTGCTGAAGAGAAACATTTCATTGTAAGCGAGTTCCATCAGCCTTGCCACCTTTTCTCAGCTGGCTATACTGGAGGGCAGTCTGTTGGCAGACTCCCCGGAGGCCCTGCTTCCCAGGCTGTGATACACACACGCCGCCTGCTTCAGCCCAAAGGGACAGCTTATGGTAAGGTAAAAACCCTGTGCTGGCAAGTTCCTGCGTAACCCTCGCACAAGCACAAGCATATTGGCCATTGGTCAAGGCTTTCCCCACAAGCTTAACACGTTTGGTCCCATCTAGCCTCCGAAGGCCGAGTTGACCTAGCTAGGAATCAAAGTTCAGGAAAGGTACTCAGGGTGCTGGTGACTGCGGGTTGTTTCACCAGGCAGCCCAAATCGAGTCCACCTCCTTACATTTTCCATGGGCAGAGCAAATGGTGTCAACTTACACGCCTCCGGCCAGGGAGGGGCGACGTACACTTTCTTCAGGGGAAACAAGCCATGCCTTCCGTGTGAAAGGCCTCTAGGCCTCTTTGCTTCGGCAGCCCCGGGATAGCTTCAGCTCTGAAATGCTTCCGAAGGAGCAGAGTCAGAGAACCTTCGAACCACAGAGCAGGTGAAGCCCAGAACAAGGACTGCTCTTGGCCTGAGAACACCCACTGCCCAGCGCTTCTTTGGGGTACGCACGTGTCGAGGAAGGGGGTTGAATTCTGCTGCGTGATAACTCCTCCGGGCCACGTAGTGTGAGCGCAAGTAGAGTGGCCCTACATCTCCTCCCAGTTTCCTGTGTAAGTTGTAGAAGGCGAACTCCCTGCTTGAATCCCTGGGTGGGGTACGTACCGTCCAGAGAAAGATGGAAGCTTGGGACCCTGGGCTGGGAGCTAGGTTAATGTTCTGTGCATCCACTTCGCAGCTCTTCTCTCTAAGCGGGTCCCAAAGGCTTTTTGGAGGCGTTTCCTGAGAGGGTCGGAAACAGGAAAGTAGCCAACAGGCCCACGGGGATGCCAGTTCTCTCTAGCAACAAGGCTACCAGCCTCAGACACTAGCGTTCTCTTTGGGACATGAAAGAACACTGTGCTTGGAAGCTCTTCCATCCAGTTTGCGAGTCGCGCTTCCACTGGGTCCTAGGATTCCAAGTGTTGCCATGCCGTTACAATGTCCAATTCTGAGGCCTAGGACGGCAGAGTGTCTGGCAGCTCTCAGAGAGACCTTAGCAGTGCAGGCTTTTTGGCTCCTTCCACCGAGAAACCAGCTCCTCCAGATCCTCTGTCGTTAGGTATTTCATGTCAGAATATCTCAGCGGGCCCTCATTCCTCCTCCACGAAGTAAGGCACAAACGGCCTTGCCCTAAAGGGAAGAAGCCTTCTGAGTCCGGCAGAGAGGCAGTCTCTGCCACTCTGCATTCCCACACGGCTGAGCCCTGGGTATGGGACCGAGAGAGGGAGAAAGAGAGCCGTAACCCCGAGCTTTTCCACAATGCGGTACAGGCCTCACCCTTCAAGCCCAAGTCGATTTCATAGAGAAAACACCAGGCACCAGAACTCGGTGTGCTTTCCTGTGGCAAGGAAACTTAGCTTTCATTCCTTAGGTGGCACATTGGCTCAGGACTGCCCTACCCCAAGGACTCAGGCTGTGCAGCCCGACTGGTTGAGATCAGCCCTTCTGGCTCTCTCACGGATGAAACCAACTAGGAAAAGAGCCTCTCCGAAGCTGGGGAACGTGGTGGCTTTTCCTAGTCTACACAGGAACAGCACTCTGAGGGAGAGGAGCTGCTGACGTGTGGTAGCAAAATCTCCTCTGCTGAAGAGAAACATTTCATTGTAAGCGAGTTCCATCAGCCTTGCCACCTTTTCTCAGCTGGCTATACTGGAGGGCAGTCTGTTGGCAGACTCCCCGGAGGCCCTGCTTCCCAGGCTGTGATACACACACGCCGCCTGCTTCAGCCCAAAGGGACAGCTTATGGTAAGGTAAAAACCCTGTGCTGGCAAGTTCCTGCGTAACCCTCGCACAAGCACAAGCATATTGGCCATTGGTCAAGGCTTTCCCCACAAGCTTAACACGTTTGGTCCCATCTAGCCTCCGAAGGCCGAGTTGACCTAGCTAGGAATCAAAGTTCAGGAAAGGTACTCAGGGTGCTGGTGACTGCGGGTTGTTTCACCAGGCAGCCCAAATCGAGTCCACCTCCTTACATTTTCCATGGGCAGAGCAAATGGTGTCAACTTACACGCCTCCGGCCAGGGAGGGGCGACGTACACTTTCTTCAGGGGAAACAAGCCATGCCTTCCGTGTGAAAGGCCTCTAGGCCTCTTTGCTTCGGCAGCCCCGGGATAGCTTCAGCTCTGAAATGCTTCCGAAGGAGCAGAGTCAGAGAACCTTCGAACCACAGAGCAGGTGAAGCCCAGAACAAGGACTGCTCTTGGCCTGAGAACACCCACTGCCCAGCGCTTCTTTGGGGTACGCACGTGTCGAGGAAGGGGGTTGAATTCTGCTGCGTGATAACTCCTCCGGGCCACGTAGTGTGAGCGCAAGTAGAGTGGCCCTACATCTCCTCCCAGTTTCCTGTGTAAGTTGTAGAAGGCGAACTCCCTGCTTGAATCCCTGGGTGGGGTACGTACCGTCCAGAGAAAGATGGAAGCTTGGGACCCTGGGCTGGGAGCTAGGTTAATGTTCTGTGCATCCACTTCGCAGCTCTTCTCTCTAAGCGGGTCCCAAAGGCTTTTTGGAGGCGTTTCCTGAGAGGGTCGGAAACAGGAAAGTAGCCAACAGGCCCACGGGGATGCCAGTTCTCTCTAGCAACAAGGCTACCAGCCTCAGACACTAGCGTTCTCTTTGGGACATGAAAGAACACTGTGCTTGGAAGCTCTTCCATCCAGTTTGCGAGTCGCGCTTCCACTGGGTCCTAGGATTCCAAGTGTTGCCATGCCGTTACAATGTCCAATTCTGAGGCCTAGGACGGCAGAGTGTCTGGCAGCTCTCAGAGAGACCTTAGCAGTGCAGGCTTTTTGGCTCCTTCCACCGAGAAACCAGCTCCTCCAGATCCTCTGTCGTTAGGTATTTCATGTCAGAATATCTCAGCGGGCCCTCATTCCTCCTCCACGAAGTAAGGCACAAACGGCCTTGCCCTAAAGGGAAGAAGCCTTCTGAGTCCGGCAGAGAGGCAGTCTCTGCCACTCTGCATTCCCACACGGCTGAGCCCTGGGTATGGGACCGAGAGAGGGAGAAAGAGAGCCGTAACCCCGAGCTTTTCCACAATGCGGTACAGGCCTCACCCTTCAAGCCCAAGTCGATTTCATAGAGAAAACACCAGGCACCAGAACTCGGTGTGCTTTCCTGTGGCAAGGAAACTTAGCTTTCATTCCTTAGGTGGCACATTGGCTCAGGACTGCCCTACCCCAAGGACTCAGGCTGTGCAGCCCGACTGGTTGAGATCAGCCCTTCTGGCTCTCTCACGGATGAAACCAACTAGGAAAAGAGCCTCTCCGAAGCTGGGGAACGTGGTGGCTTTTCCTAGTCTACACAGGAACAGCACTCTGAGGGAGAGGAGCTGCTGACGTGTGGTAGCAAAATCTCCTCTGCTGAAGAGAAACATTTCATTGTAAGCGAGTTCCATCAGCCTTGCCACCTTTTCTCAGCTGGCTATACTGGAGGGCAGTCTGTTGGCAGACTCCCCGGAGGCCCTGCTTCCCAGGCTGTGATACACACACGCCGCCTGCTTCAGCCCAAAGGGACAGCTTATGGTAAGGTAAAAACCCTGTGCTGGCAAGTTCCTGCGTAACCCTCGCACAAGCACAAGCATATTGGCCATTGGTCAAGGCTTTCCCCACAAGCTTAACACGTTTGGTCCCATCTAGCCTCCGAAGGCCGAGTTGACCTAGCTAGGAATCAAAGTTCAGGAAAGGTACTCAGGGTGCTGGTGACTGCAGGTTGTTTCACCAGGCAGCCCAAATCGAGTCCACCTCCTTACATTTTCCATGGGCAGAGCAAATGGTGTCAACTTACACGCCTCCGGCCAGGGAGGGGCGACGTACACTTTCTTCAGGGGAAACAAGCCATGCCTTCCGTGTGAAAGGCCTCTAGGCCTCTTTGCTTCGGCAGCCCCGGGATAGCTTCAGCTCTGAAATGCTTCCGAAGGAGCAGAGTCAGAGAACCTTCGAACCACAGAGCAGGTGAAGCCCAGAACAAGGACTGCTCTTGGCCTGAGAACACCCACTGCCCAGCGCTTCTTTGGGGTACGCACGTGTCGAGGAAGGGGGTTGAATTCTGCTGCGTGATAACTCCTCCGGGCCACGTAGTGTGAGCGCAAGTAGAGTGGCCCTACATCTCCTCCCAGTTTCCTGTGTAAGTTGTAGAAGGCGAACTCCCTGCTTGAATCCCTGGGTGGGGTACGTACCGTCCAGAGAAAGATGGAAGCTTGGGACCCTGGGCTGGGAGCTAGGTTAATGTTCTGTGCATCCACTTCGCAGCTCTTCTCTCTAAGCGGGTCCCAAAGGCTTTTTGGAGGCGTTTCCTGAGAGGGTCGGAAACAGGAAAGTAGCCAACAGGCCCACGGGGATGCCAGTTCTCTCTAGCAACAAGGCTACCAGCCTCAGACACTAGCGTTCTCTTTGGGACATGAAAGAACACTGTGCTTGGAAGCTCTTCCATCCAGTTTGCGAGTCGCGCTTCCACTGGGTCCTAGGATTCCAAGTGTTGCCATGCCGTTACAATGTCCAATTCTGAGGCCTAGGACGGCAGAGTGTCTGGCAGCTCTCAGAGAGACCTTAGCAGTGCAGGCTTTTTGGCTCCTTCCACCGAGAAACCAGCTCCTCCAGATCCTCTGTCGTTAGGTATTTCATGTCAGAATATCTCAGCGGGCCCTCATTCCTCCTCCACGAAGTAAGGCACAAACGGCCTTGCCCTAAAGGGAAGAAGCCTTCTGAGTCCGGCAGAGAGGCAGTCTCTGCCACTCTGCATTCCCACACGGCTGAGCCCTGGGTATGGGACCGAGAGAGGGAGAAAGAGAGCCGTAACCCCGAGCTTTTCCACAATGCGGTACAGGCCTCACCCTTCAAGCCCAAGTCGATTTCATAGAGAAAACACCAGGCACCAGAACTCGGTGTGCTTTCCTGTGGCAAGGAAACTTAGCTTTCATTCCTTAGGTGGCACATTGGCTCAGGACTGCCCTACCCCAAGGACTCAGGCTGTGCAGCCCGACTGGTTGAGATCAGCCCTTCTGGCTCTCTCACGGATGAAACCAACTAGGAAAAGAGCCTCTCCGAAGCTGGGGAACGTGGTGGCTTTTCCTAGTCTACACAGGAACAGCACTCTGAGGGAGAGGAGCTGCTGACGTGTGGTAGCAAAATCTCCTCTGCTGAAGAGAAACATTTCATTGTAAGCGAGTTCCATCAGCCTTGCCACCTTTTCTCAGCTGGCTATACTGGAGGGCAGTCTGTTGGCAGACTCCCCGGAGGCCCTGCTTCCCAGGCTGTGATACACACACGCCGCCTGCTTCAGCCCAAAGGGACAGCTTATGGTAAGGTAAAAACCCTGTGCTGGCAAGTTCCTGCGTAACCCTCGCACAAGCACAAGCATATTGGCCATTGGTCAAGGCTTTCCCCACAAGCTTAACACGTTTGGTCCCATCTAGCCTCCGAAGGCCGAGTTGACCTAGCTAGGAATCAAAGTTCAGGAAAGGTACTCAGGGTGCTGGTGACTGCAGGTTGTTTCACCAGGCAGCCCAAATCGAGTCCACCTCCTTACATTTTCCATGGGCAGAGCAAATGGTGTCAACTTACACGCCTCCGGCCAGGGAGGGGCGACGTACACTTTCTTCAGGGGAAACAAGCCATGCCTTCCGTGTGAAAGGCCTCTAGGCCTCTTTGCTTCGGCAGCCCCGGGATAGCTTCAGCTCTGAAATGCTTCCGAAGGAGCAGAGTCAGAGAACCTTCGAACCACAGAGCAGGTGAAGCCCAGAACAAGGACTGCTCTTGGCCTGAGAACACCCACTGCCCAGCGCTTCTTTGGGGTACGCACGTGTCGAGGAAGGGGGTTGAATTCTGCTGCGTGATAACTCCTCCGGGCCACGTAGTGTGAGCGCAAGTAGAGTGGCCCTACATCTCCTCCCAGTTTCCTGTGTAAGTTGTAGAAGGCGAACTCCCTGCTTGAATCCCTGGGTGGGGTACGTACCGTCCAGAGAAAGATGGAAGCTTGGGACCCTGGGCTGGGAGCTAGGTTAATGTTCTGTGCATCCACTTCGCAGCTCTTCTCTCTAAGCGGGTCCCAAAGGCTTTTTGGAGGCGTTTCCTGAGAGGGTCGGAAACAGGAAAGTAGCCAACAGGCCCACGGGGATGCCAGTTCTCTCTAGCAACAAGGCTACCAGCCTCAGACACTAGCGTTCTCTTTGGGACATGAAAGAACACTGTGCTTGGAAGCTCTTCCATCCAGTTTGCGAGTCGCGCTTCCACTGGGTCCTAGGATTCCAAGTGTTGCCATGCCGTTACAATGTCCAATTCTGAGGCCTAGGACGGCAGAGTGTCTGGCAGCTCTCAGAGAGACCTTAGCAGTGCAGGCTTTTTGGCTCCTTCCACCGAGAAACCAGCTCCTCCAGATCCTCTGTCGTTAGGTATTTCATGTCAGAATATCTCAGCGGGCCCTCATTCCTCCTCCACGAAGTAAGGCACAAACGGCCTTGCCCTAAAGGGAAGAAGCCTTCTGAGTCCGGCAGAGAGGCAGTCTCTGCCACTCTGCATTCCCACACGGCTGAGCCCTGGGTATGGGACCGAGAGAGGGAGAAAGAGAGCCGTAACCCCGAGCTTTTCCACAATGCGGTACAGGCCTCACCCTTCAAGCCCAAGTCGATTTCATAGAGAAAACACCAGGCACCAGAACTCGGTGTGCTTTCCTGTGGCAAGGAAACTTAGCTTTCATTCCTTAGGTGGCACATTGGCTCAGGACTGCCCTACCCCAAGGACTCAGGCTGTGCAGCCCGACTGGTTGAGATCAGCCCTTCTGGCTCTCTCACGGATGAAACCAACTAGGAAAAGAGCCTCTCCGAAGCTGGGGAACGTGGTGGCTTTTCCTAGTCTACACAGGAACAGCACTCTGAGGGAGAGGAGCTGCTGACGTGTGGTAGCAAAATCTCCTCTGCTGAAGAGAAACATTTCATTGTAAGCGAGTTCCATCAGCCTTGCCACCTTTTCTCAGCTGGCTATACTGGAGGGCAGTCTGTTGGCAGACTCCCCGGAGGCCCTGCTTCCCAGGCTGTGATACACACACGCCGCCTGCTTCAGCCCAAAGGGACAGCTTATGGTAAGGTAAAAACCCTGTGCTGGCAAGTTCCTGCGTAACCCTCGCACAAGCACAAGCATATTGGCCATTGGTCAAGGCTTTCCCCACAAGCTTAACACGTTTGGTCCCATCTAGCCTCCGAAGGCCGAGTTGACCTAGCTAGGAATCAAAGTTCAGGAAAGGTACTCAGGGTGCTGGTGACTGCAGGTTGTTTCACCAGGCAGCCCAAATCGAGTCCACCTCCTTACATTTTCCATGGGCAGAGCAAATGGTGTCAACTTACACGCCTCCGGCCAGGGAGGGGCGACGTACACTTTCTTCAGGGGAAACAAGCCATGCCTTCCGTGTGAAAGGCCTCTAGGCCTCTTTGCTTCGGCAGCCCCGGGATAGCTTCAGCTCTGAAATGCTTCCGAAGGAGCAGAGTCAGAGAACCTTCGAACCACAGAGCAGGTGAAGCCCAGAACAAGGACTGCTCTTGGCCTGAGAACACCCACTGCCCAGCGCTTCTTTGGGGTACGCACGTGTCGAGGAAGGGGGTTGAATTCTGCTGCGTGATAACTCCTCCGGGCCACGTAGTGTGAGCGCAAGTAGAGTGGCCCTACATCTCCTCCCAGTTTCCTGTGTAAGTTGTAGAAGGCGAACTCCCTGCTTGAATCCCTGGGTGGGGTACGTACCGTCCAGAGAAAGATGGAAGCTTGGGACCCTGGGCTGGGAGCTAGGTTAATGTTCTGTGCATCCACTTCGCAGCTCTTCTCTCTAAGCGGGTCCCAAAGGCTTTTTGGAGGCGTTTCCTGAGAGGGTCGGAAACAGGAAAGTAGCCAACAGGCCCACGGGGATGCCAGTTCTCTCTAGCAACAAGGCTACCAGCCTCAGACACTAGCGTTCTCTTTGGGACATGAAAGAACACTGTGCTTGGAAGCTCTTCCATCCAGTTTGCGAGTCGCGCTTCCACTGGGTCCTAGGATTCCAAGTGTTGCCATGCCGTTACAATGTCCAATTCTGAGGCCTAGGACGGCAGAGTGTCTGGCAGCTCTCAGAGAGACCTTAGCAGTGCAGGCTTTTTGGCTCCTTCCACCGAGAAACCAGCTCCTCCAGATCCTCTGTCGTTAGGTATTTCATGTCAGAATATCTCAGCGGGCCCTCATTCCTCCTCCACGAAGTAAGGCACAAACGGCCTTGCCCTAAAGGGAAGAAGCCTTCTGAGTCCGGCAGAGAGGCAGTCTCTGCCACTCTGCATTCCCACACGGCTGAGCCCTGGGTATGGGACCGAGAGAGGGAGAAAGAGAGCCGTAACCCCGAGCTTTTCCACAATGCGGTACAGGCCTCACCCTTCAAGCCCAAGTCGATTTCATAGAGAAAACACCAGGCACCAGAACTCGGTGTGCTTTCCTGTGGCAAGGAAACTTAGCTTTCATTCCTTAGGTGGCACATTGGCTCAGGACTGCCCTACCCCAAGGACTCAGGCTGTGCAGCCCGACTGGTTGAGATCAGCCCTTCTGGCTCTCTCACGGATGAAACCAACTAGGAAAAGAGCCTCTCCGAAGCTGGGGAACGTGGTGGCTTTTCCTAGTCTACACAGGAACAGCACTCTGAGGGAGAGGAGCTGCTGACGTGTGGTAGCAAAATCTCCTCTGCTGAAGAGAAACATTTCATTGTAAGCGAGTTCCATCAGCCTTGCCACCTTTTCTCAGCTGGCTATACTGGAGGGCAGTCTGTTGGCAGACTCCCCGGAGGCCCTGCTTCCCAGGCTGTGATACACACACGCCGCCTGCTTCAGCCCAAAGGGACAGCTTATGGTAAGGTAAAAACCCTGTGCTGGCAAGTTCCTGCGTAACCCTCGCACAAGCACAAGCATATTGGCCATTGGTCAAGGCTTTCCCCACAAGCTTAACACGTTTGGTCCCATCTAGCCTCCGAAGGCCGAGTTGACCTAGCTAGGAATCAAAGTTCAGGAAAGGTACTCAGGGTGCTGGTGACTGCAGGTTGTTTCACCAGGCAGCCCAAATCGAGTCCACCTCCTTACATTTTCCATGGGCAGAGCAAATGGTGTCAACTTACACGCCTCCGGCCAGGGAGGGGCGACGTACACTTTCTTCAGGGGAAACAAGCCATGCCTTCCGTGTGAAAGGCCTCTAGGCCTCTTTGCTTCGGCAGCCCCGGGATAGCTTCAGCTCTGAAATGCTTCCGAAGGAGCAGAGTCAGAGAACCTTCGAACCACAGAGCAGGTGAAGCCCAGAACAAGGACTGCTCTTGGCCTGAGAACACCCACTGCCCAGCGCTTCTTTGGGGTACGCACGTGTCGAGGAAGGGGGTTGAATTCTGCTGCGTGATAACTCCTCCGGGCCACGTAGTGTGAGCGCAAGTAGAGTGGCCCTACATCTCCTCCCAGTTTCCTGTGTAAGTTGTAGAAGGCGAACTCCCTGCTTGAATCCCTGGGTGGGGTACGTACCGTCCAGAGAAAGATGGAAGCTTGGGACCCTGGGCTGGGAGCTAGGTTAATGTTCTGTGCATCCACTTCGCAGCTCTTCTCTCTAAGCGGGTCCCAAAGGCTTTTTGGAGGCGTTTCCTGAGAGGGTCGGAAACAGGAAAGTAGCCAACAGGCCCACGGGGATGCCAGTTCTCTCTAGCAACAAGGCTACCAGCCTCAGACACTAGCGTTCTCTTTGGGACATGAAAGAACACTGTGCTTGGAAGCTCTTCCATCCAGTTTGCGAGTCGCGCTTCCACTGGGTCCTAGGATTCCAAGTGTTGCCATGCCGTTACAATGTCCAATTCTGAGGCCTAGGACGGCAGAGTGTCTGGCAGCTCTCAGAGAGACCTTAGCAGTGCAGGCTTTTTGGCTCCTTCCACCGAGAAACCAGCTCCTCCAGATCCTCTGTCGTTAGGTATTTCATGTCAGAATATCTCAGCGGGCCCTCATTCCTCCTCCACGAAGTAAGGCACAAACGGCCTTGCCCTAAAGGGAAGAAGCCTTCTGAGTCCGGCAGAGAGGCAGTCTCTGCCACTCTGCATTCCCACACGGCTGAGCCCTGGGTATGGGACCGAGAGAGGGAGAAAGAGAGCCGTAACCCCGAGCTTTTCCACAATGCGGTACAGGCCTCACCCTTCAAGCCCAAGTCGATTTCATAGAGAAAACACCAGGCACCAGAACTCGGTGTGCTTTCCTGTGGCAAGGAAACTTAGCTTTCATTCCTTAGGTGGCACATTGGCTCAGGACTGCCCTACCCCAAGGACTCAGGCTGTGCAGCCCGACTGGTTGAGATCAGCCCTTCTGGCTCTCTCACGGATGAAACCAACTAGGAAAAGAGCCTCTCCGAAGCTGGGGAACGTGGTGGCTTTTCCTAGTCTACACAGGAACAGCACTCTGAGGGAGAGGAGCTGCTGACGTGTGGTAGCAAAATCTCCTCTGCTGAAGAGAAACATTTCATTGTAAGCGAGTTCCATCAGCCTTGCCACCTTTTCTCAGCTGGCTATACTGGAGGGCAGTCTGTTGGCAGACTCCCCGGAGGCCCTGCTTCCCAGGCTGTGATACACACACGCCGCCTGCTTCAGCCCAAAGGGACAGCTTATGGTAAGGTAAAAACCCTGTGCTGGCAAGTTCCTGCGTAACCCTCGCACAAGCACAAGCATATTGGCCATTGGTCAAGGCTTTCCCCACAAGCTTAACACGTTTGGTCCCATCTAGCCTCCGAAGGCCGAGTTGACCTAGCTAGGAATCAAAGTTCAGGAAAGGTACTCAGGGTGCTGGTGACTGCAGGTTGTTTCACCAGGCAGCCCAAATCGAGTCCACCTCCTTACATTTTCCATGGGCAGAGCAAATGGTGTCAACTTACACGCCTCCGGCCAGGGAGGGGCGACGTACACTTTCTTCAGGGGAAACAAGCCATGCCTTCCGTGTGAAAGGCCTCTAGGCCTCTTTGCTTCGGCAGCCCCGGGATAGCTTCAGCTCTGAAATGCTTCCGAAGGAGCAGAGTCAGAGAACCTTCGAACCACAGAGCAGGTGAAGCCCAGAACAAGGACTGCTCTTGGCCTGAGAACACCCACTGCCCAGCGCTTCTTTGGGGTACGCACGTGTCGAGGAAGGGGGTTGAATTCTGCTGCGTGATAACTCCTCCGGGCCACGTAGTGTGAGCGCAAGTAGAGTGGCCCTACATCTCCTCCCAGTTTCCTGTGTAAGTTGTAGAAGGCGAACTCCCTGCTTGAATCCCTGGGTGGGGTACGTACCGTCCAGAGAAAGATGGAAGCTTGGGACCCTGGGCTGGGAGCTAGGTTAATGTTCTGTGCATCCACTTCGCAGCTCTTCTCTCTAAGCGGGTCCCAAAGGCTTTTTGGAGGCGTTTCCTGAGAGGGTCGGAAACAGGAAAGTAGCCAACAGGCCCACGGGGATGCCAGTTCTCTCTAGCAACAAGGCTACCAGCCTCAGACACTAGCGTTCTCTTTGGGACATGAAAGAACACTGTGCTTGGAAGCTCTTCCATCCAGTTTGCGAGTCGCGCTTCCACTGGGTCCTAGGATTCCAAGTGTTGCCATGCCGTTACAATGTCCAATTCTGAGGCCTAGGACGGCAGAGTGTCTGGCAGCTCTCAGAGAGACCTTAGCAGTGCAGGCTTTTTGGCTCCTTCCACCGAGAAACCAGCTCCTCCAGATCCTCTGTCGTTAGGTATTTCATGTCAGAATATCTCAGCGGGCCCTCATTCCTCCTCCACGAAGTAAGGCACAAACGGCCTTGCCCTAAAGGGAAGAAGCCTTCTGAGTCCGGCAGAGAGGCAGTCTCTGCCACTCTGCATTCCCACACGGCTGAGCCCTGGGTATGGGACCGAGAGAGGGAGAAAGAGAGCCGTAACCCCGAGCTTTTCCACAATGCGGTACAGGCCTCACCCTTCAAGCCCAAGTCGATTTCATAGAGAAAACACCAGGCACCAGAACTCGGTGTGCTTTCCTGTGGCAAGGAAACTTAGCTTTCATTCCTTAGGTGGCACATTGGCTCAGGACTGCCCTACCCCAAGGACTCAGGCTGTGCAGCCCGACTGGTTGAGATCAGCCCTTCTGGCTCTCTCACGGATGAAACCAACTAGGAAAAGAGCCTCTCCGAAGCTGGGGAACGTGGTGGCTTTTCCTAGTCTACACAGGAACAGCACTCTGAGGGAGAGGAGCTGCTGACGTGTGGTAGCAAAATCTCCTCTGCTGAAGAGAAACATTTCATTGTAAGCGAGTTCCATCAGCCTTGCCACCTTTTCTCAGCTGGCTATACTGGAGGGCAGTCTGTTGGCAGACTCCCCGGAGGCCCTGCTTCCCAGGCTGTGATACACACACGCCGCCTGCTTCAGCCCAAAGGGACAGCTTATGGTAAGGTAAAAACCCTGTGCTGGCAAGTTCCTGCGTAACCCTCGCACAAGCACAAGCATATTGGCCATTGGTCAAGGCTTTCCCCACAAGCTTAACACGTTTGGTCCCATCTAGCCTCCGAAGGCCGAGTTGACCTAGCTAGGAATCAAAGTTCAGGAAAGGTACTCAGGGTGCTGGTGACTGCAGGTTGTTTCACCAGGCAGCCCAAATCGAGTCCACCTCCTTACATTTTCCATGGGCAGAGCAAATGGTGTCAACTTACACGCCTCCGGCCAGGGAGGGGCGACGTACACTTTCTTCAGGGGAAACAAGCCATGCCTTCCGTGTGAAAGGCCTCTAGGCCTCTTTGCTTCGGCAGCCCCGGGATAGCTTCAGCTCTGAAATGCTTCCGAAGGAGCAGAGTCAGAGAACCTTCGAACCACAGAGCAGGTGAAGCCCAGAACAAGGACTGCTCTTGGCCTGAGAACACCCACTGCCCAGCGCTTCTTTGGGGTACGCACGTGTCGAGGAAGGGGGTTGAATTCTGCTGCGTGATAACTCCTCCGGGCCACGTAGTGTGAGCGCAAGTAGAGTGGCCCTACATCTCCTCCCAGTTTCCTGTGTAAGTTGTAGAAGGCGAACTCCCTGCTTGAATCCCTGGGTGGGGTACGTACCGTCCAGAGAAAGATGGAAGCTTGGGACCCTGGGCTGGGAGCTAGGTTAATGTTCTGTGCATCCACTTCGCAGCTCTTCTCTCTAAGCGGGTCCCAAAGGCTTTTTGGAGGCGTTTCCTGAGAGGGTCGGAAACAGGAAAGTAGCCAACAGGCCCACGGGGATGCCAGTTCTCTCTAGCAACAAGGCTACCAGCCTCAGACACTAGCGTTCTCTTTGGGACATGAAAGAACACTGTGCTTGGAAGCTCTTCCATCCAGTTTGCGAGTCGCGCTTCCACTGGGTCCTAGGATTCCAAGTGTTGCCATGCCGTTACAATGTCCAATTCTGAGGCCTAGGACGGCAGAGTGTCTGGCAGCTCTCAGAGAGACCTTAGCAGTGCAGGCTTTTTGGCTCCTTCCACCGAGAAACCAGCTCCTCCAGATCCTCTGTCGTTAGGTATTTCATGTCAGAATATCTCAGCGGGCCCTCATTCCTCCTCCACGAAGTAAGGCACAAACGGCCTTGCCCTAAAGGGAAGAAGCCTTCTGAGTCCGGCAGAGAGGCAGTCTCTGCCACTCTGCATTCCCACACGGCTGAGCCCTGGGTATGGGACCGAGAGAGGGAGAAAGAGAGCCGTAACCCCGAGCTTTTCCACAATGCGGTACAGGCCTCACCCTTCAAGCCCAAGTCGATTTCATAGAGAAAACACCAGGCACCAGAACTCGGTGTGCTTTCCTGTGGCAAGGAAACTTAGCTTTCATTCCTTAGGTGGCACATTGGCTCAGGACTGCCCTACCCCAAGGACTCAGGCTGTGCAGCCCGACTGGTTGAGATCAGCCCTTCTGGCTCTCTCACGGATGAAACCAACTAGGAAAAGAGCCTCTCCGAAGCTGGGGAACGTGGTGGCTTTTCCTAGTCTACACAGGAACAGCACTCTGAGGGAGAGGAGCTGCTGACGTGTGGTAGCAAAATCTCCTCTGCTGAAGAGAAACATTTCATTGTAAGCGAGTTCCATCAGCCTTGCCACCTTTTCTCAGCTGGCTATACTGGAGGGCAGTCTGTTGGCAGACTCCCCGGAGGCCCTGCTTCCCAGGCTGTGATACACACACGCCGCCTGCTTCAGCCCAAAGGGACAGCTTATGGTAAGGTAAAAACCCTGTGCTGGCAAGTTCCTGCGTAACCCTCGCACAAGCACAAGCATATTGGCCATTGGTCAAGGCTTTCCCCACAAGCTTAACACGTTTGGTCCCATCTAGCCTCCGAAGGCCGAGTTGACCTAGCTAGGAATCAAAGTTCAGGAAAGGTACTCAGGGTGCTGGTGACTGCAGGTTGTTTCACCAGGCAGCCCAAATCGAGTCCACCTCCTTACATTTTCCATGGGCAGAGCAAATGGTGTCAACTTACACGCCTCCGGCCAGGGAGGGGCGACGTACACTTTCTTCAGGGGAAACAAGCCATGCCTTCCGTGTGAAAGGCCTCTAGGCCTCTTTGCTTCGGCAGCCCCGGGATAGCTTCAGCTCTGAAATGCTTCCGAAGGAGCAGAGTCAGAGAACCTTCGAACCACAGAGCAGGTGAAGCCCAGAACAAGGACTGCTCTTGGCCTGAGAACACCCACTGCCCAGCGCTTCTTTGGGGTACGCACGTGTCGAGGAAGGGGGTTGAATTCTGCTGCGTGATAACTCCTCCGGGCCACGTAGTGTGAGCGCAAGTAGAGTGGCCCTACATCTCCTCCCAGTTTCCTGTGTAAGTTGTAGAAGGCGAACTCCCTGCTTGAATCCCTGGGTGGGGTACGTACCGTCCAGAGAAAGATGGAAGCTTGGGACCCTGGGCTGGGAGCTAGGTTAATGTTCTGTGCATCCACTTCGCAGCTCTTCTCTCTAAGCGGGTCCCAAAGGCTTTTTGGAGGCGTTTCCTGAGAGGGTCGGAAACAGGAAAGTAGCCAACAGGCCCACGGGGATGCCAGTTCTCTCTAGCAACAAGGCTACCAGCCTCAGACACTAGCGTTCTCTTTGGGACATGAAAGAACACTGTGCTTGGAAGCTCTTCCATCCAGTTTGCGAGTCGCGCTTCCACTGGGTCCTAGGATTCCAAGTGTTGCCATGCCGTTACAATGTCCAATTCTGAGGCCTAGGACGGCAGAGTGTCTGGCAGCTCTCAGAGAGACCTTAGCAGTGCAGGCTTTTTGGCTCCTTCCACCGAGAAACCAGCTCCTCCAGATCCTCTGTCGTTAGGTATTTCATGTCAGAATATCTCAGCGGGCCCTCATTCCTCCTCCACGAAGTAAGGCACAAACGGCCTTGCCCTAAAGGGAAGAAGCCTTCTGAGTCCGGCAGAGAGGCAGTCTCTGCCACTCTGCATTCCCACACGGCTGAGCCCTGGGTATGGGACCGAGAGAGGGAGAAAGAGAGCCGTAACCCCGAGCTTTTCCACAATGCGGTACAGGCCTCACCCTTCAAGCCCAAGTCGATTTCATAGAGAAAACACCAGGCACCAGAACTCGGTGTGCTTTCCTGTGGCAAGGAAACTTAGCTTTCATTCCTTAGGTGGCACATTGGCTCAGGACTGCCCTACCCCAAGGACTCAGGCTGTGCAGCCCGACTGGTTGAGATCAGCCCTTCTGGCTCTCTCACGGATGAAACCAACTAGGAAAAGAGCCTCTCCGAAGCTGGGGAACGTGGTGGCTTTTCCTAGTCTACACAGGAACAGCACTCTGAGGGAGAGGAGCTGCTGACGTGTGGTAGCAAAATCTCCTCTGCTGAAGAGAAACATTTCATTGTAAGCGAGTTCCATCAGCCTTGCCACCTTTTCTCAGCTGGCTATACTGGAGGGCAGTCTGTTGGCAGACTCCCCGGAGGCCCTGCTTCCCAGGCTGTGATACACACACGCCGCCTGCTTCAGCCCAAAGGGACAGCTTATGGTAAGGTAAAAACCCTGTGCTGGCAAGTTCCTGCGTAACCCTCGCACAAGCACAAGCATATTGGCCATTGGTCAAGGCTTTCCCCACAAGCTTAACACGTTTGGTCCCATCTAGCCTCCGAAGGCCGAGTTGACCTAGCTAGGAATCAAAGTTCAGGAAAGGTACTCAGGGTGCTGGTGACTGCAGGTTGTTTCACCAGGCAGCCCAAATCGAGTCCACCTCCTTACATTTTCCATGGGCAGAGCAAATGGTGTCAACTTACACGCCTCCGGCCAGGGAGGGGCGACGTACACTTTCTTCAGGGGAAACAAGCCATGCCTTCCGTGTGAAAGGCCTCTAGGCCTCTTTGCTTCGGCAGCCCCGGGATAGCTTCAGCTCTGAAATGCTTCCGAAGGAGCAGAGTCAGAGAACCTTCGAACCACAGAGCAGGTGAAGCCCAGAACAAGGACTGCTCTTGGCCTGAGAACACCCACTGCCCAGCGCTTCTTTGGGGTACGCACGTGTCGAGGAAGGGGGTTGAATTCTGCTGCGTGATAACTCCTCCGGGCCACGTAGTGTGAGCGCAAGTAGAGTGGCCCTACATCTCCTCCCAGTTTCCTGTGTAAGTTGTAGAAGGCGAACTCCCTGCTTGAATCCCTGGGTGGGGTACGTACCGTCCAGAGAAAGATGGAAGCTTGGGACCCTGGGCTGGGAGCTAGGTTAATGTTCTGTGCATCCACTTCGCAGCTCTTCTCTCTAAGCGGGTCCCAAAGGCTTTTTGGAGGCGTTTCCTGAGAGGGTCGGAAACAGGAAAGTAGCCAACAGGCCCACGGGGATGCCAGTTCTCTCTAGCAACAAGGCTACCAGCCTCAGACACTAGCGTTCTCTTTGGGACATGAAAGAACACTGTGCTTGGAAGCTCTTCCATCCAGTTTGCGAGTCGCGCTTCCACTGGGTCCTAGGATTCCAAGTGTTGCCATGCCGTTACAATGTCCAATTCTGAGGCCTAGGACGGCAGAGTGTCTGGCAGCTCTCAGAGAGACCTTAGCAGTGCAGGCTTTTTGGCTCCTTCCACCGAGAAACCAGCTCCTCCAGATCCTCTGTCGTTAGGTATTTCATGTCAGAATATCTCAGCGGGCCCTCATTCCTCCTCCACGAAGTAAGGCACAAACGGCCTTGCCCTAAAGGGAAGAAGCCTTCTGAGTCCGGCAGAGAGGCAGTCTCTGCCACTCTGCATTCCCACACGGCTGAGCCCTGGGTATGGGACCGAGAGAGGGAGAAAGAGAGCCGTAACCCCGAGCTTTTCCACAATGCGGTACAGGCCTCACCCTTCAAGCCCAAGTCGATTTCATAGAGAAAACACCAGGCACCAGAACTCGGTGTGCTTTCCTGTGGCAAGGAAACTTAGCTTTCATTCCTTAGGTGGCACATTGGCTCAGGACTGCCCTACCCCAAGGACTCAGGCTGTGCAGCCCGACTGGTTGAGATCAGCCCTTCTGGCTCTCTCACGGATGAAACCAACTAGGAAAAGAGCCTCTCCGAAGCTGGGGAACGTGGTGGCTTTTCCTAGTCTACACAGGAACAGCACTCTGAGGGAGAGGAGCTGCTGACGTGTGGTAGCAAAATCTCCTCTGCTGAAGAGAAACATTTCATTGTAAGCGAGTTCCATCAGCCTTGCCACCTTTTCTCAGCTGGCTATACTGGAGGGCAGTCTGTTGGCAGACTCCCCGGAGGCCCTGCTTCCCAGGCTGTGATACACACACGCCGCCTGCTTCAGCCCAAAGGGACAGCTTATGGTAAGGTAAAAACCCTGTGCTGGCAAGTTCCTGCGTAACCCTCGCACAAGCACAAGCATATTGGCCATTGGTCAAGGCTTTCCCCACAAGCTTAACACGTTTGGTCCCATCTAGCCTCCGAAGGCCGAGTTGACCTAGCTAGGAATCAAAGTTCAGGAAAGGTACTCAGGGTGCTGGTGACTGCAGGTTGTTTCACCAGGCAGCCCAAATCGAGTCCACCTCCTTACATTTTCCATGGGCAGAGCAAATGGTGTCAACTTACACGCCTCCGGCCAGGGAGGGGCGACGTACACTTTCTTCAGGGGAAACAAGCCATGCCTTCCGTGTGAAAGGCCTCTAGGCCTCTTTGCTTCGGCAGCCCCGGGATAGCTTCAGCTCTGAAATGCTTCCGAAGGAGCAGAGTCAGAGAACCTTCGAACCACAGAGCAGGTGAAGCCCAGAACAAGGACTGCTCTTGGCCTGAGAACACCCACTGCCCAGCGCTTCTTTGGGGTACGCACGTGTCGAGGAAGGGGGTTGAATTCTGCTGCGTGATAACTCCTCCGGGCCACGTAGTGTGAGCGCAAGTAGAGTGGCCCTACATCTCCTCCCAGTTTCCTGTGTAAGTTGTAGAAGGCGAACTCCCTGCTTGAATCCCTGGGTGGGGTACGTACCGTCCAGAGAAAGATGGAAGCTTGGGACCCTGGGCTGGGAGCTAGGTTAATGTTCTGTGCATCCACTTCGCAGCTCTTCTCTCTAAGCGGGTCCCAAAGGCTTTTTGGAGGCGTTTCCTGAGAGGGTCGGAAACAGGAAAGTAGCCAACAGGCCACGGGGATGCCAGTTTTCTCTAGCAACAAGGCTACCAGCCTCAGACACTAGCGTTCTCTTTGGGACATGAAAGAACACTGTGCTTGGAAGCTCTTCCATCCAGTTTGCGAGTCGCGCTTCCACTGGGTCCTAGGATTCCAAGTGTTGCCATGCCGTTACAATGTCCAATTCTGAGGCCTAGGACGGCAGAGTGTCTGGCAGCTCTCAGAGAGACCTTAGCAGTGCAGGCTTTTTGGCTCCTTCCACCGAGAAACCAGCTCCTCCAGATCCTCTGTCGTTAGGTATTTCATGTCAGAATATCTCAGCGGGCCCTCAACCTCCTCCACGAAGTAAGGCACAAACGGCCTTGCCCTAAAGGGAAGAAGCCTTCTGAGTCCGGCAGAGAGGCAGTCTCTGCCACTCTGCATTCCCACACGGCTGAGCCCTGGGTATGGGACCGAGAGAGGGAGAAAGAGAGCCGTAACCCCGAGCTTTTCCACAATGCGGTACAGGCCTCACCCTTCAAGCCCAAGTCGATTTCATAGAGAAAACACCAGGCACCAGAACTCGGTGTGCTTTCCTGTGGCAAGGAAACTCAGCTTTCATTCCTTAGGTGGCACATTGGCTCAGGACTGCCCTACCCCAAGGACTCAGGCTGTGCAGCCCGACTGGTTGAGATCAGCCCTTCTGGCTCTCTCACGGATGAAACCAACTAGGAAAAGAGCCTCTCCGAAGCTGGGGAACGTGGTGGCTTTTCCTAGTCTACACAGGAACAGCACTCTGAGGGAGAGGAGCTGCTGACGTGTGGTAGCAAAATCTCCTCTGCTGAAGAGAAACATTTCATTGTAAGCGAGTTCCATCAGCCTTGCCACCTTTTCTCAGCTGGCTATACTGGAGGGCAGTCTGTTGGCAGACTCCCCGGAGGCCCTGCTTCCCAGGCTGTGATACACACACGCCGCCTGCTTCAGCCCAAAGGGACAGCTTATGGTAAGGTAAAAACCCTGTGCTGGCAAGTTCCTGCGTAACCCTCGCACAAGCACAAGCATATTGGCCATTGGTCAAGGCTTTCCCCACAAGCTTAACACGTTTGGTCCCATCTAGCCTCCGAAGGCCGAGTTGACCTAGCTAGGAATCAAAGTTCAGGAAAGGTACTCAGGGTGCTGGTGACTGCAGGTTGTTTCACCAGGCAGCCCAAATCGAGTCCACCTCCTTACATTTTCCATGGGCAGAGCAAATGGTGTCAACTTACACGCCTCCGGCCAGGGAGGGGCGACGTACACTTTCTTCAGGGGAAACAAGCCATGCCTTCCGTGTGAAAGGCCTCTAGGCCTCTTTGCTTCGGCAGCCCCGGGATAGCTTCAGCTCTGAAATGCTTCCGAAGGAGCAGAGTCAGAGAACCTTCGAACCACAGAGCAGGTGAAGCCCAGAACAAGGACTGCTCTTGGCCTGAGAACACCCACTGCCCAGCGCTTCTTTGGGGTACGCACGTGTCGAGGAAGGGGGTTGAATTCTGCTGCGTGATAACTCCTCCGGGCCACGTAGTGTGAGCGCAAGTAGAGTGGCCCTACATCTCCTCCCAGTTTCCTGTGTAAGTTGTAGAAGGCGAACTCCCTGCTTGAATCCCTGGGTGGGGTACGTACCGTCCAGAGAAAGATGGAAGCTTGGGACCCTGGGCTGGGAGCTAGGTTAATGTTCTGTGCATCCACTTCGCAGCTCTTCTCTCTAAGCGGGTCCCAAAGGCTTTTTGGAGGCGTTTCCTGAGAGGGTCGGAAACAGGAAAGTAGCCAACAGGCCACGGGGATGCCAGTTTTCTCTAGCAACAAGGCTACCAGCCTCAGACACTAGCGTTCTCTTTGGGACATGAAAGAACACTGTGCTTGGAAGCTCTTCCATCCAGTTTGCGAGTCGCGCTTCCACTGGGTCCTAGGATTCCAAGTGTTGCCATGCCGTTACAATGTCCAATTCTGAGGCCTAGGACGGCAGAGTGTCTGGCAGCTCTCAGAGAGACCTTAGCAGTGCAGGCTTTTTGGCTCCTTCCACCGAGAAACCAGCTCCTCCAGATCCTCTGTCGTTAGGTATTTCATGTCAGAATATCTCAGGGGGCCCTCATTCCTCCTCCACGAAGTAAGGCACAAACGGCCTTGCCCTAAAGGGAAGAAGCCTTCTGAGTCCGGCAGAGAGGCAGTCTCTGCCACTCTGCATTCCCACACGGCTGAGCCCTGGGTATGGGACCGAGAGAGGGAGAAAGAGAGCCGTAACCCCGAGCTTTTCCACAATGCGGTACAGGCCTCACCCTTCAAGCCCAAGTCGATTTCATAGAGAAAACACCAGGCACCAGAACTCGGTGTGCTTTCCTGTGGCAAGGAAACTTAGCTTTCATTCCTTAGGTGGCACATTGGCTCAGGACTGCCCTACCCCAAGGACTCAGGCTGTGCAGCCCGACTGGTTGAGATCAGCCCTTCTGGCTCTCTCACGGATGAAACCAACTAGGAAAAGAGCCTCTCCGAAGCTGGGGAACGTGGTGGCTTTTCCTAGTCTACACAGGAACAGCACTCTGAGGGAGAGGAGCTGCTGACGTGTGGTAGCAAAATCTCCTCTGCTGAAGAGAAACATTTCATTGTAAGCGAGTTCCATCAGCCTTGCCACCTTTTCTCAGCTGGCTATACTGGAGGGCAGTCTGTTGGCAGACTCCCCGGAGGCCCTGCTTCCCAGGCTGTGATACACACACGCCGCCTGCTTCAGCCCAAAGGGACAGCTTATGGTAAGGTAAAAACCCTGTGCTGGCAAGTTCCTGCGTAACCCTCGCACAAGCACAAGCATATTGGCCATTGGTCAAGGCTTTCCCCACAAGCTTAACACGTTTGGTCCCATCTAGCCTCCGAAGGCCGAGTTGACCTAGCTAGGAATCAAAGTTCAGGAAAGGTACTCAGGGTGCTGGTGACTGCAGGTTGTTTCACCAGGCAGCCCAAATCGAGTCCACCTCCTTACATTTTCCATGGGCAGAGCAAATGGTGTCAACTTACACGCCTCCGGCCAGGGAGGGGCGACGTACACTTTCTTCAGGGGAAACAAGCCATGCCTTCCGTGTGAAAGGCCTCTAGGCCTCTTTGCTTCGGCAGCCCCGGGATAGCTTCAGCTCTGAAATGCTTCCGAAGGAGCAGAGTCAGAGAACCTTCGAACCACAGAGCAGGTGAAGCCCAGAACAAGGACTGCTCTTGGCCTGAGAACACCCACTGCCCAGCGCTTCTTTGGGGTACGCACGTGTCGAGGAAGGGGGTTGAATTCTGCTGCGTGATAACTCCTCCGGGCCACGTAGTGTGAGCGCAAGTAGAGTGGCCCTACATCTCCTCCCAGTTTCCTGTGTAAGTTGTAGAAGGCGAACTCCCTGCTTGAATCCCTGGGTGGGGTACGTACCGTCCAGAGAAAGATGGAAGCTTGGGACCCTGGGCTGGGAGCTAGGTTAATGTTCTGTGCATCCACTTCGCAGCTCTTCTCTCTAAGCGGGTCCCAAAGGCTTTTTGGAGGCGTTTCCTGAGAGGGTCGGAAACAGGAAAGTAGCCAACAGGCCACGGGGATGCCAGTTTTCTCTAGCAACAAGGCTACCAGCCTCAGACACTAGCGTTCTCTTTGGGACATGAAAGAACACTGTGCTTGGAAGCTCTTCCATCCAGTTTGCGAGTCGCGCTTCCACTGGGTCCTAGGATTCCAAGTGTTGCCATGCCGTTACAATGTCCAATTCTGAGGCCTAGGACGGCAGAGTGTCTGGCAGCTCTCAGAGAGACCTTAGCAGTGCAGGCTTTTTGGCTCCTTCCACCGAGAAACCAGCTCCTCCAGATCCTCTGTCGTTAGGTATTTCATGTCAGAATATCTCAGCGGGCCCTCAACCTCCTCCACGAAGTAAGGCACAAACGGCCTTGCCCTAAAGGGAAGAAGCCTTCTGAGTCCGGCAGAGAGGCAGTCTCTGCCACTCTGCATTCCCACACGGCTGAGCCCTGGGTATGGGACCGAGAGAGGGAGAAAGAGAGCCGTAACCCCGAGCTTTTCCACAATGCGGTACAGGCCTCACCCTTCAAGCCCAAGTCGATTTCATAGAGAAAACACCAGGCACCAGAACTCGGTGTGCTTTCCTGTGGCAAGGAAACTCAGCTTTCATTCCTTAGGTGGCACATTGGCTCAGGACTGCCCTACCCCAAGGACTCAGGCTGTGCAGCCCGACTGGTTGAGATCAGCCCTTCTGGCTCTCTCACGGATGAAACCAACTAGGAAAAGAGCCTCTCCGAAGCTGGGGAACGTGGTGGCTTTTCCTAGTCTACACAGGAACAGCACTCTGAGGGAGAGGAGCTGCTGACGTGTGGTAGCAAAATCTCCTCTGCTGAAGAGAAACATTTCATTGTAAGCGAGTTCCATCAGCCTTGCCACCTTTTCTCAGCTGGCTATACTGGAGGGCAGTCTGTTGGCAGACTCCCCGGAGGCCCTGCTTCCCAGGCTGTGATACACACACGCCGCCTGCTTCAGCCCAAAGGGACAGCTTATGGTAAGGTAAAAACCCTGTGCTGGCAAGTTCCTGCGTAACCCTCGCACAAGCACAAGCATATTGGCCATTGGTCAAGGCTTTCCCCACAAGCTTAACACGTTTGGTCCCATCTAGCCTCCGAAGGCCGAGTTGACCTAGCTAGGAATCAAAGTTCAGGAAAGGTACTCAGGGTGCTGGTGACTGCAGGTTGTTTCACCAGGCAGCCCAAATCGAGTCCACCTCCTTACATTTTCCATGGGCAGAGCAAATGGTGTCAACTTACACGCCTCCGGCCAGGGAGGGGCGACGTACACTTTCTTCAGGGGAAACAAGCCATGCCTTCCGTGTGAAAGGCCTCTAGGCCTCTTTGCTTCGGCAGCCCCGGGATAGCTTCAGCTCTGAAATGCTTCCGAAGGAGCAGAGTCAGAGAACCTTCGAACCACAGAGCAGGTGAAGCCCAGAACAAGGACTGCTCTTGGCCTGAGAACACCCACTGCCCAGCGCTTCTTTGGGGTACGCACGTGTCGAGGAAGGGGGTTGAATTCTGCTGCGTGATAACTCCTCCGGGCCACGTAGTGTGAGCGCAAGTAGAGTGGCCCTACATCTCCTCCCAGTTTCCTGTGTAAGTTGTAGAAGGCGAACTCCCTGCTTGAATCCCTGGGTGGGGTACGTACCGTCCAGAGAAAGATGGAAGCTTGGGACCCTGGGCTGGGAGCTAGGTTAATGTTCTGTGCATCCACTTCGCAGCTCTTCTCTCTAAGCGGGTCCCAAAGGCTTTTTGGAGGCGTTTCCTGAGAGGGTCGGAAACAGGAAAGTAGCCAACAGGCCACGGGGATGCCAGTTTTCTCTAGCAACAAGGCTACCAGCCTCAGACACTAGCGTTCTCTTTGGGACATGAAAGAACACTGTGCTTGGAAGCTCTTCCATCCAGTTTGCGAGTCGCGCTTCCACTGGGTCCTAGGATTCCAAGTGTTGCCATGCCGTTACAATGTCCAATTCTGAGGCCTAGGACGGCAGAGTGTCTGGCAGCTCTCAGAGAGACCTTAGCAGTGCAGGCTTTTTGGCTCCTTCCACCGAGAAACCAGCTCCTCCAGATCCTCTGTCGTTAGGTATTTCATGTCAGAATATCTCAGGGGGCCCTCATTCCTCCTCCACGAAGTAAGGCACAAACGGCCTTGCCCTAAAGGGAAGAAGCCTTCTGAGTCCGGCAGAGAGGCAGTCTCTGCCACTCTGCATTCCCACACGGCTGAGCCCTGGGTATGGGACCGAGAGAGGGAGAAAGAGAGCCGTAACCCCGAGCTTTTCCACAATGCGGTACAGGCCTCACCCTTCAAGCCCAAGTCGATTTCATAGAGAAAACACCAGGCACCAGAACTCGGTGTGCTTTCCTGTGGCAAGGAAACTTAGCTTTCATTCCTTAGGTGGCACATTGGCTCAGGACTGCCCTACCCCAAGGACTCAGGCTGTGCAGCCCGACTGGTTGAGATCAGCCCTTCTGGCTCTCTCACGGATGAAACCAACTAGGAAAAGAGCCTCTCCGAAGCTGGGGAACGTGGTGGCTTTTCCTAGTCTACACAGGAACAGCACTCTGAGGGAGAGGAGCTGCTGACGTGTGGTAGCAAAATCTCCTCTGCTGAAGAGAAACATTTCATTGTAAGCGAGTTCCATCAGCCTTGCCACCTTTTCTCAGCTGGCTATACTGGAGGGCAGTCTGTTGGCAGACTCCCCGGAGGCCCTGCTTCCCAGGCTGTGATACACACACGCCGCCTGCTTCAGCCCAAAGGGACAGCTTATGGTAAGGTAAAAACCCTGTGCTGGCAAGTTCCTGCGTAACCCTCGCACAAGCACAAGCATATTGGCCATTGGTCAAGGCTTTCCCCACAAGCTTAACACGTTTGGTCCCATCTAGCCTCCGAAGGCCGAGTTGACCTAGCTAGGAATCAAAGTTCAGGAAAGGTACTCAGGGTGCTGGTGACTGCAGGTTGTTTCACCAGGCAGCCCAAATCGAGTCCACCTCCTTACATTTTCCATGGGCAGAGCAAATGGTGTCAACTTACACGCCTCCGGCCAGGGAGGGGCGACGTACACTTTCTTCAGGGGAAACAAGCCATGCCTTCCGTGTGAAAGGCCTCTAGGCCTCTTTGCTTCGGCAGCCCCGGGATAGCTTCAGCTCTGAAATGCTTACGAAGGAGCAGAGTCAGAGAACCTTCGAACCACAGAGCAGGTGAAGCCCAGAACAAGGACTGCTCTTGGCCTGAGAACACCCACTGCCCAGCGCTTCTTTGGGGTACGCACGTGTCGAGGATGGGGGTTGAATTCTGCTGCGTGATAACTTCTCCGGGCCACGTAGTGTGAGCGCAAGTAGAGTGGCCCTACATCTCCTCCCAGTTTCCTGTGTAAGTTGTAGAAGGCGAACTCCCTGCTTGAATCCCTGGGTGGGGTACGTACCGTCCAGAGAAAGATGGAAGCTTGGGACCCTGGGCTGGGAGCTAGGTTAATGTTCTGTGCATCCACTTCGCAGCTCTTCTCTCTAAGCGGGTCCCAAAGGCTTTTTGGAGGCGTTTCCTGAGAGGGTCGGAAACAGGAAAGTAGCCAACAGGCCCACGGGGATGCCAGTTCTCTCTAGCAACAAGGCTACCAGCCTCAGACACTAGCGTTCTCTTTGGGACATGAAAGAACACTGTGCTTGGAAGCTCTTCCATCCAGTTTGCGAGTCGCGCTTCCACTGGGTCCTAGGATTCCAAGTGTTGCCATGCCGTTACAATGTCCAATTCTGAGGCCTAGGACGGCAGAGTGTCTGGCAGCTCTCAGAGAGACCTTAGCAGTGCAGGCTTTTTGGCTCCTTCCACCGAGAAACCAGCTCCTCCAGATCCTCTGTCTTTAGGTATTTCATGTCAGAATATCTCAGCGGGCCCTCAACCTCCTCCACGAAGTAAGGCACAAACGGCCTTGCCCTAAAGGGAAGAAGCCTTCTGAGTCCGGCAGAGAGGCAGTCTCTGCCACTCTGCATTCCCACACGGCTGAGCCCTGGGTATGGGACCGAGAGAGGGAGAAAGAGAGCCGTAACCCCGAGCTTTTCCACAATGCGGTACAGGCCTCACCCTTCAAGCCCAAGTCGATTTCATAGAGAAAACACCAGGCACCAGAACTCGGTGTGCTTTCCTGTGGCAAGGAAACTTAGCTTTCATTCCTTAGGTGGCACATTGGCTCAGGACTGCCCTACCCCAAGGACTCAGGCTGTGCAGCCCGACTGGTTGAGATCAGCCCTTCTGGCTCTCTCACGGATGAAACCAACTAGGAAAAGAGCCTCTCCGAAGCTGGGGAACGTGGTGGCTTTTCCTAGTCTACACAGGAACAGCACTCTGAGGGAGAGGAGCTGCTGACGTGTGGTAGCAAAATCTCCTCTGCTGAAGAGAAACATTTCATTGTAAGCGAGTTCCATCAGCCTTGCCACCTTTTCTCAGCTGGCTATACTGGAGGGCAGTCTGTTGGCAGACTCCCCGGAGGCCCTGCTTCCCAGGCTGTGATACACACACGCCGCCTGCTTCAGCCCAAAGGGACAGCTTATGGTAAGGTAAAAACCCTGTGCTGGCAAGTTCCTGCGTAACCCTCGCACAAGCACAAGCATATTGGCCATTGGTCAAGGCTTTCCCCACAAGCTTAACACGTTTGGTCCCATCTAGCCTCCGAAGGCCGAGTTGACCTAGCTAGGAATCAAAGTTCAGGAAAGGTACTCAGGGTGCTGGTGACTGCAGGTTGTTTCACCAGGCAGCCCAAATCGAGTCCACCTCCTTACATTTTCCATGGGCAGAGCAAATGGTGTCAACTTACACGCCTCCGGCCAGGGAGGGGCGACGTACACTTTCTTCAGGGGAAACAAGCCATGCCTTCCGTGTGAAAGGCCTCTAGGCCTCTTTGCTTCGGCAGCCCCGGGATAGCTTCAGCTCTGAAATGCTTCCGAAGGAGCAGAGTCAGAGAACCTTCGAACCACAGAGCAGGTGAAGCCCAGAACAAGGACTGCTCTTGGCCTGAGAACACCCACTGCCCAGCGCTTCTTTGGGGTACGCACGTGTCGAGGATGGGGGTTGAATTCTGCTGCGTGATAACTTCTCCGGGCCACGTAGTGTGAGCGCAAGTAGAGTGGCCCTACATCTCCTCCCAGTTTCCTGTGTAAGTTGTAGAAGGCGAACTCCCTGCTTGAATCCCTGGGTGGGGTACGTACCGTCCAGAGAAAGATGGAAGCTTGGGACCCTGGGCTGGGAGCTAGGTTAATGTTCTGTGCATCCACTTCGCAGCTCTTCTCTCTAAGCGGGTCCCAAAGGCTTTTTGGAGGCGTTTCCTGAGAGGGTCGGAAACAGGAAAGTAGCCAACAGGCCACGGGGATGCCAGTTTTCTCTAGCAACAAGGCTACCAGCCTCAGACACTAGCGTTCTCTTTGGGACATGAAAGAACACTGTGCTTGGAAGCTCTTCCATCCAGTTTGCGAGTCGCGCTTCCACTGGGTCCTAGGATTCCAAGTGTTGCCATGCCGTTACAATGTCCAATTCTGAGGCCTAGGACGGCAGAGTGTCTGGCAGCTCTCAGAGAGACCTTAGCAGTGCAGGCTTTTTGGCTCCTTCCACCGAGAAACCAGCTCCTCCAGATCCTCTGTCGTTAGGTATTTCATGTCAGAATATCTCAGCGGGCCCTCAACCTCCTCCACGAAGTAAGGCACAAACGGCCTTGCCCTAAAGGGAAGAAGCCTTCTGAGTCCGGCAGAGAGGCAGTCTCTGCCACTCTGCATTCCCACACGGCTGAGCCCTGGGTATGGGACCGAGAGAGGGAGAAAGAGAGCCGTAACCCCGAGCTTTTCCACAATGCGGTACAGGCCTCACCCTTCAAGCCCAAGTCGATTTCATAGAGAAAACACCAGGCACCAGAACTCGGTGTGCTTTCCTGTGGCAAGGAAACTTAGCTTTCATTCCTTAGGTGGCACATTGGCTCAGGACTGCCCTACCCCAAGGACTCAGGCTGTGCAGCCCGACTGGTTGAGATCAGCCCTTCTGGCTCTCTCACGGATGAAACCAACTAGGAAAAGAGCCTCTCCGAAGCTGGGGAACGTGGTGGCTTTTCCTAGTCTACACAGGAACAGCACTCTGAGGGAGAGGAGCTGCTGACGTGTGGTAGCAAAATCTCCTCTGCTGAAGAGAAACATTTCATTGTAAGCGGGTTCCATCAGCCTTGCCACCTTTTCTCAGCTGGCTATACTGGAGGGCAGTCTGTTGGCAGACTCCCCGGAGGCCCTGCTTCCCAGGCTGTGATACACACACGCCGCCTGCTTCAGCCCAAAGGGACAGCTTATGGTAAGGTAAAAACCCTGTGCTGGCAAGTTCCTGCGTAACCCTCGCACAAGCACAAGCATATTGGCCATTGGTCAAGGCTTTCCCCACAAGCTTAACACGTTTGGTCCCATCTAGCCTCCGAAGGCCGAGTTGACCTAGCTAGGAATCAAAGTTCAGGAAAGGTACTCAGGGTGCTGGTGACTGCAGGTTGTTTCACCAGGCAGCCCAAATCGAGTCCACCTCCTTACATTTTCCATGGGCAGAGCAAATGGTGTCAACTTACACGCCTCCGGCCAGGGAGGGGCGACGTACACTTTCTTCAGGGGAAACAAGCCATGCCTTCCGTGTGAAAGGCCTCTAGGCCTCTTTGCTTCGGCAGCCCCGGGATAGCTTCAGCTCTGAAATGCTTCCGAAGGAGCAGAGTCAGAGAACCTTCGAACCACAGAGCAGGTGAAGCCCAGAACAAGGACTGCTCTTGGCCTGAGAACACCCACTGCCCAGCGCTTCTTTGGGGTACGCACGTGTCGAGGATGGGGGTTGAATTCTGCTGCGTGATAACTCCTCCGGGCCACGTAGTGTGAGCGCAAGTAGAGTGGCCCTACATCTCCTCCCAGTTTCCTGTGTAAGTTGTAGAAGGCGAACTCCCTGCTTGAATCCCTGGGTGGGGTACGTACCGTCCAGAGAAAGATGGAAGCTTGGGACCCTGGGCTGGGAGCTAGGTTAATGTTCTGTGCATCCACTTCGCAGCTCTTCTCTCTAAGCGGGTCCCAAAGGCTTTTTGGAGGCGTTTCCTGAGAGGGTCGGAAACAGGAAAGTAGCCAACAGGCCACGGGGATGCCAGTTTTCTCTAGCAACAAGGCTACCAGCCTCAGACACTAGCGTTCTCTTTGGGACATGAAAGAACACTGTGCTTGGAAGCTCTTCCATCCAGTTTGCGAGTCGCGCTTCCACTGGGTCCTAGGATTCCAAGTGTTGCCATGCCGTTACAATGTCCAATTCTGAGGCCTAGGACGGCAGAGTGTCTGGCAGCTCTCAGAGAGACCTTAGCAATGGAGGCTTTTTGGCTCCTTCCACCGAGAAACCAGCTCCTCCAGATCCTCTGTCGTTAGGTATTTCATGTCAGAATATCTCAGCGGGCCCTCAACCTCCTCCACGAAGTAAGGCACAAACGGCCTTGCCCTAAAGGGAAGAAGCCTTCTGAGTCCGGCAGAGAGGCAGTCTCTGCCACTCTGCATTCCCACACGGCTGAGCCCTGGGTATGGGACCGAGAGAGGGAGAAAGAGAGCCGTAACCCCGAGCTTTTCCACAATGCGGTACAGGCCTCACCCTTCAAGCCCAAGTCGATTTCATAGAGAAAACACCAGGCACCAGAACTCGGTGTGCTTTCCTGTGGCAAGGAAACTCAGCTTTCATTCCTTAGGTGGCACATTGGCTCAGGACTGCCCTACCCCAAGGACTCAGGCTGTGCAGCCCGACTGGTTGAGATCAGCCCTTCTGGCTCTCTCACGGATGAAACCAACTAGGAAAAGAGCCTCTCCGAAGCTGGGGAACGTGGTGGCTTTTCCTAGTCTACACAGGAACAGCACTCTGAGGGAGAGGAGCTGCTGACGTGTGGTAGCAAAATCTCCTCTGCTGAAGAGAAACATTTCATTGTAAGCGAGTTCCATCAGCCTTGCCACCTTTTCTCAGCTGGCTATACTGGAGGGCAGTCTGTTGGCAGACTCCCCGGAGGCCCTGCTTCCCAGGCTGTGATACACACACGCCGCCTGCTTCAGCCCAAAGGGACAGCTTATGGTAAGGTAAAAACCCTGTGCTGGCAAGTTCCTGCGTAACCCTCGCACAAGCACAAGCATATTGGCCATTGGTCAAGGCTTGCCCCACAAGCTTAACACGTTTGGTCCCATCTAGCCTCCGAAGGCCGAGTTGACCTAGCTAGGAATCAAAGTTCAGGAAAGGTACTCAGGGTGCTGGTGACTGCAGGTTGTTTCACCAGGCAGCCCAAATCCAGTCCACCTCCTTGCATTTTCCATGGGCAGAGCAAATGGTGTCAACTTACACGCCTCCGGCCAGGGAGGGGCGACCTACACATTCTTCAGGGAATCAAGCCATGCCTTCCCTGTGAAGGGCCTCTAGGCCTCTTTGCTTCGGCAGCCCCGGGATAGCTTCAGCTCTGAAATGCTTCCGAAGGAGCAGAGTCAGAGAACCTTCGAACCACAGAGCAGGTGAAGCCCAGAACAAGGACTGCTCTTGGCCTGAGAACACCCACTGCCCAGCGCTTCTTTGGGGTACGCACGTGTCGAGGAAGGGGGTTGAATTCTGCTGCGTGATAACTCCTCCGGGCCACGTAGTGTGAGCGCAAGTAGAGTGGCCCTACATCTCCTCCCAGTTTCCTGTGTAAGTTGTAGAAGGCGAACTCCCTGCTTGAATCCCTGGGTGGGGTACGTACCGTCCAGAGAAAGATGGAAGCTTGGGACCCTGGGCTGGGAGCTAGGTTAATGTTCTGTGCATCCACTTCGCAGCTCTTCTCTCTAAGCGGGTCCCAAAGGCTTTTTGGAGGCGTTTCCTGAGAGGGTCGGAAACAGGAAAGTAGCCAACAGGCCCACGGGGATGCCAGTTCTCTCTAGCAACAAGGCTACCAGCCTCAGACACTAGCGTTCTCTTTGGGACATGAAAGAACACTGTGCTTGGAAGCTCTTCCATCCAGTTTGCGAGTCGCGCTTCCACTGGGTCCTAGGATTCCAAGTGTTGCCATGCCGTTACAATGTCCAATTCTGAGGCCTAGGACGGCAGAGTGTCTGGCAGCTCTCAGAGAGACCTTAGCAGTGCAGGCTTTTTGGCTCCTTCCACCGAGAAACCAGCTCCTCCAGATCCTCTGTCGTTAGGTATTTCATGTCAGAATATCTCAGCGGGCCCTCATTCCTCCTCCACGAAGTAAGGCACAAACGGCCTTGCCCTAAAGGGAAGAAGCCTTCTGAGTCCGGCAGAGAGGCAGTCTCTGCCACTCTGCATTCCCACACGGCTGAGCCCTGGGTATGGGACCGAGAGAGGGAGAAAGAGAGCCGTAACCCCGAGCTTTTCCACAATGCGGTACAGGCCTCACCCTTCAAGCCCAAGTCGATTTCATAGAGAAAACACCAGGCACCAGAACTCGGTGTGCTTTCCTGTGGCAAGGAAACTTAGCTTTCATTCCTTAGGTGGCACATTGGCTCAGGACTGCCCTACCCCAAGGACTCAGGCTGTGCAGCCCGACTGGTTGAGATCAGCCCTTCTGGCTCTCTCACGGATGAAACCAACTAGGAAAAGAGCCTCTCCGAAGCTGGGGAACGTGGTGGCTTTTCCTAGTCTACACAGGAACAGCACTCTGAGGGAGAGGAGCTGCTGACGTGTGGTAGCAAAATCTCCTCTGCTGAAGAGAAACATTTCATTGTAAGCGAGTTCCATCAGCCTTGCCACCTTTTCTCAGCTGGCTATACTGGAGGGCAGTCTGTTGGCAGACTCCCCGGAGGCCCTGCTTCCCAGGCTGTGATACACACACGCCGCCTGCTTCAGCCCAAAGGGACAGCTTATGGTAAGGTAAAAACCCTGTGCTGGCAAGTTCCTGCGTAACCCTCGCACAAGCACAAGCATATTGGCCATTGGTCAAGGCTTTCCCCACAAGCTTAACACGTTTGGTCCCATCTAGCCTCCGAAGGCCGAGTTGACCTAGCTAGGAATCAAAGTTCAGGAAAGGTACTCAGGGTGCTGGTGACTGCAGGTTGTTTCACCAGGCAGCCCAAATCGAGTCCACCTCCTTACATTTTCCATGGGCAGAGCAAATGGTGTCAACTTACACGCCTCCGGCCAGGGAGGGGCGACGTACACTTTCTTCAGGGGAAACAAGCCATGCCTTCCGTGTGAAAGGCCTCTAGGCCTCTTTGCTTCGGCAGCCCCGGGATAGCTTCAGCTCTGAAATGCTTCCGAAGGAGCAGAGTCAGAGAACCTTCGAACCACAGAGCAGGTGAAGCCCAGAACAAGGACTGCTCTTGGCCTGAGAACACCCACTGCCCAGCGCTTCTTTGGGGTACGCACGTGTCGAGGAAGGGGGTTGAATTCTGCTGCGTGATAACTCCTCCGGGCCACGTAGTGTGAGCGCAAGTAGAGTGGCCCTACATCTCCTCCCAGTTTCCTGTGTAAGTTGTAGAAGGCGAACTCCCTGCTTGAATCCCTGGGTGGGGTACGTACCGTCCAGAGAAAGATGGAAGCTTGGGACCCTGGGCTGGGAGCTAGGTTAATGTTCTGTGCATCCACTTCGCAGCTCTTCTCTCTAAGCGGGTCCCAAAGGCTTTTTGGAGGCGTTTCCTGAGAGGGTCGGAAACAGGAAAGTAGCCAACAGGCCCACGGGGATGCCAGTTCTCTCTAGCAACAAGGCTACCAGCCTCAGACACTAGCGTTCTCTTTGGGACATGAAAGAACACTGTGCTTGGAAGCTCTTCCATCCAGTTTGCGAGTCGCGCTTCCACTGGGTCCTAGGATTCCAAGTGTTGCCATGCCGTTACAATGTCCAATTCTGAGGCCTAGGACGGCAGAGTGTCTGGCAGCTCTCAGAGAGACCTTAGCAGTGCAGGCTTTTTGGCTCCTTCCACCGAGAAACCAGCTCCTCCAGATCCTCTGTCGTTAGGTATTTCATGTCAGAATATCTCAGCGGGCCCTCATTCCTCCTCCACGAAGTAAGGCACAAACGGCCTTGCCCTAAAGGGAAGAAGCCTTCTGAGTCCGGCAGAGAGGCAGTCTCTGCCACTCTGCATTCCCACACGGCTGAGCCCTGGGTATGGGACCGAGAGAGGGAGAAAGAGAGCCGTAACCCCGAGCTTTTCCACAATGCGGTACAGGCCTCACCCTTCAAGCCCAAGTCGATTTCATAGAGAAAACACCAGGCACCAGAACTCGGTGTGCTTTCCTGTGGCAAGGAAACTTAGCTTTCATTCCTTAGGTGGCACATTGGCTCAGGACTGCCCTACCCCAAGGACTCAGGCTGTGCAGCCCGACTGGTTGAGATCAGCCCTTCTGGCTCTCTCACGGATGAAACCAACTAGGAAAAGAGCCTCTCCGAAGCTGGGGAACGTGGTGGCTTTTCCTAGTCTACACAGGAACAGCACTCTGAGGGAGAGGAGCTGCTGACGTGTGGTAGCAAAATCTCCTCTGCTGAAGAGAAACATTTCATTGTAAGCGAGTTCCATCAGCCTTGCCACCTTTTCTCAGCTGGCTATACTGGAGGGCAGTCTGTTGGCAGACTCCCCGGAGGCCCTGCTTCCCAGGCTGTGATACACACACGCCGCCTGCTTCAGCCCAAAGGGACAGCTTATGGTAAGGTAAAAACCCTGTGCTGGCAAGTTCCTGCGTAACCCTCGCACAAGCACAAGCATATTGGCCATTGGTCAAGGCTTTCCCCACAAGCTTAACACGTTTGGTCCCATCTAGCCTCCGAAGGCCGAGTTGACCTAGCTAGGAATCAAAGTTCAGGAAAGGTACTCAGGGTGCTGGTGACTGCAGGTTGTTTCACCAGGCAGCCCAAATCGAGTCCACCTCCTTACATTTTCCATGGGCAGAGCAAATGGTGTCAACTTACACGCCTCCGGCCAGGGAGGGGCGACGTACACTTTCTTCAGGGGAAACAAGCCATGCCTTCCGTGTGAAAGGCCTCTAGGCCTCTTTGCTTCGGCAGCCCCGGGATAGCTTCAGCTCTGAAATGCTTCCGAAGGAGCAGAGTCAGAGAACCTTCGAACCACAGAGCAGGTGAAGCCCAGAACAAGGACTGCTCTTGGCCTGAGAACACCCACTGCCCAGCGCTTCTTTGGGGTACGCACGTGTCGAGGAAGGGGGTTGAATTCTGCTGCGTGATAACTCCTCCGGGCCACGTAGTGTGAGCGCAAGTAGAGTGGCCCTACATCTCCTCCCAGTTTCCTGTGTAAGTTGTAGAAGGCGAACTCCCTGCTTGAATCCCTGGGTGGGGTACGTACCGTCCAGAGAAAGATGGAAGCTTGGGACCCTGGGCTGGGAGCTAGGTTAATGTTCTGTGCATCCACTTCGCAGCTCTTCTCTCTAAGCGGGTCCCAAAGGCTTTTTGGAGGCGTTTCCTGAGAGGGTCGGAAACAGGAAAGTAGCCAACAGGCCCACGGGGATGCCAGTTCTCTCTAGCAACAAGGCTACCAGCCTCAGACACTAGCGTTCTCTTTGGGACATGAAAGAACACTGTGCTTGGAAGCTCTTCCATCCAGTTTGCGAGTCGCGCTTCCACTGGGTCCTAGGATTCCAAGTGTTGCCATGCCGTTACAATGTCCAATTCTGAGGCCTAGGACGGCAGAGTGTCTGGCAGCTCTCAGAGAGACCTTAGCAGTGCAGGCTTTTTGGCTCCTTCCACCGAGAAACCAGCTCCTCCAGATCCTCTGTCGTTAGGTATTTCATGTCAGAATATCTCAGCGGGCCCTCATTCCTCCTCCACGAAGTAAGGCACAAACGGCCTTGCCCTAAAGGGAAGAAGCCTTCTGAGTCCGGCAGAGAGGCAGTCTCTGCCACTCTGCATTCCCACACGGCTGAGCCCTGGGTATGGGACCGAGAGAGGGAGAAAGAGAGCCGTAACCCCGAGCTTTTCCACAATGCGGTACAGGCCTCACCCTTCAAGCCCAAGTCGATTTCATAGAGAAAACACCAGGCACCAGAACTCGGTGTGCTTTCCTGTGGCAAGGAAACTTAGCTTTCATTCCTTAGGTGGCACATTGGCTCAGGACTGCCCTACCCCAAGGACTCAGGCTGTGCAGCCCGACTGGTTGAGATCAGCCCTTCTGGCTCTCTCACGGATGAAACCAACTAGGAAAAGAGCCTCTCCGAAGCTGGGGAACGTGGTGGCTTTTCCTAGTCTACACAGGAACAGCACTCTGAGGGAGAGGAGCTGCTGACGTGTGGTAGCAAAATCTCCTCTGCTGAAGAGAAACATTTCATTGTAAGCGAGTTCCATCAGCCTTGCCACCTTTTCTCAGCTGGCTATACTGGAGGGCAGTCTGTTGGCAGACTCCCCGGAGGCCCTGCTTCCCAGGCTGTGATACACACACGCCGCCTGCTTCAGCCCAAAGGGACAGCTTATGGTAAGGTAAAAACCCTGTGCTGGCAAGTTCCTGCGTAACCCTCGCACAAGCACAAGCATATTGGCCATTGGTCAAGGCTTTCCCCACAAGCTTAACACGTTTGGTCCCATCTAGCCTCCGAAGGCCGAGTTGACCTAGCTAGGAATCAAAGTTCAGGAAAGGTACTCAGGGTGCTGGTGACTGCAGGTTGTTTCACCAGGCAGCCCAAATCGAGTCCACCTCCTTACATTTTCCATGGGCAGAGCAAATGGTGTCAACTTACACGCCTCCGGCCAGGGAGGGGCGACGTACACTTTCTTCAGGGGAAACAAGCCATGCCTTCCGTGTGAAAGGCCTCTAGGCCTCTTTGCTTCGGCAGCCCCGGGATAGCTTCAGCTCTGAAATGCTTCCGAAGGAGCAGAGTCAGAGAACCTTCGAACCACAGAGCAGGTGAAGCCCAGAACAAGGACTGCTCTTGGCCTGAGAACACCCACTGCCCAGCGCTTCTTTGGGGTACGCACGTGTCGAGGAAGGGGGTTGAATTCTGCTGCGTGATAACTCCTCCGGGCCACGTAGTGTGAGCGCAAGTAGAGTGGCCCTACATCTCCTCCCAGTTTCCTGTGTAAGTTGTAGAAGGCGAACTCCCTGCTTGAATCCCTGGGTGGGGTACGTACCGTCCAGAGAAAGATGGAAGCTTGGGACCCTGGGCTGGGAGCTAGGTTAATGTTCTGTGCATCCACTTCGCAGCTCTTCTCTCTAAGCGGGTCCCAAAGGCTTTTTGGAGGCGTTTCCTGAGAGGGTCGGAAACAGGAAAGTAGCCAACAGGCCCACGGGGATGCCAGTTCTCTCTAGCAACAAGGCTACCAGCCTCAGACACTAGCGTTCTCTTTGGGACATGAAAGAACACTGTGCTTGGAAGCTCTTCCATCCAGTTTGCGAGTCGCGCTTCCACTGGGTCCTAGGATTCCAAGTGTTGCCATGCCGTTACAATGTCCAATTCTGAGGCCTAGGACGGCAGAGTGTCTGGCAGCTCTCAGAGAGACCTTAGCAGTGCAGGCTTTTTGGCTCCTTCCACCGAGAAACCAGCTCCTCCAGATCCTCTGTCGTTAGGTATTTCATGTCAGAATATCTCAGCGGGCCCTCAACCTCCTCCACGAAGTAAGGCACAAACGGCCTTGCCCTAAAGGGAAGAAGCCTTCTGAGTCCGGCAGAGAGGCAGTCTCTGCCACTCTGCATTCCCACACGGCTGAGCCCTGGGTATGGGACCGAGAGAGGGAGAAAGAGAGCCGTAACCCCGAGCTTTTCCACAATGCGGTACAGGCCTCACCCTTCAAGCCCAAGTCGATTTCATAGAGAAAACACCAGGCACCAGAACTCGGTGTGCTTTCCTGTGGCAAGGAAACTTAGCTTTCATTCCTTAGGTGGCACATTGGCTCAGGACTGCCCTACCCCAAGGACTCAGGCTGTGCAGCCCGACTGGTTGAGATCAGCCCTTCTGGCTCTCTCACGGATGAAACCAACTAGGAAAAGAGCCTCTCCGAAGCTGGGGAACGTGGTGGCTTTTCCTAGTCTACACAGGAACAGCACTCTGAGGGAGAGGAGCTGCTGACGTGTGGTAGCAAAATCTCCTCTGCTGAAGAGAAACATTTCATTGTAAGCGAGTTCCATCAGCCTTGCCACCTTTTCTCAGCTGGCTATACTGGAGGGCAGTCTGTTGGCAGACTCCCCGGAGGCCCTGCTTCCCAGGCTGTGATACACACACGCCGCCTGCTTCAGCCCAAAGGGACAGCTTATGGTAAGGTAAAAACCCTGTGCTGGCAAGTTCCTGCGTAACCCTCGCACAAGCACAAGCATATTGGCCATTGGTCAAGGCTTTCCCCACAAGCTTAACACGTTTGGTCCCATCTAGCCTCCGAAGGCCGAGTTGACCTAGCTAGGAATCAAAGTTCAGGAAAGGTACTCAGGGTGCTGGTGACTGCAGGTTGTTTCACCAGGCAGCCCAAATCGAGTCCACCTCCTTACATTTTCCATGGGCAGAGCAAATGGTGTCAACTTACACGCCTCCGGCCAGGGAGGGGCGACGTACACTTTCTTCAGGGGAAACAAGCCATGCCTTCCGTGTGAAAGGCCTCTAGGCCTCTTTGCTTCGGCAGCCCCGGGATAGCTTCAGCTCTGAAATGCTTCCGAAGGAGCAGAGTCAGAGAACCTTCGAACCACAGAGCAGGTGAAGCCCAGAACAAGGACTGCTCTTGGCCTGAGAACACCCACTGCCCAGCGCTTCTTTGGGGTACGCACGTGTCGAGGAAGGGGGTTGAATTCTGCTGCGTGATAACTCCTCCGGGCCACGTAGTGTGAGCGCAAGTAGAGTGGCCCTACATCTCCTCCCAGTTTCCTGTGTAAGTTGTAGAAGGCGAACTCCCTGCTTGAATCCCTGGGTGGGGTACGTACCGTCCAGAGAAAGATGGAAGCTTGGGACCCTGGGCTGGGAGCTAGGTTAATGTTCTGTGCATCCACTTCGCAGCTCTTCTCTCTAAGCGGGTCCCAAAGGCTTTTTGGAGGCGTTTCCTGAGAGGGTCGGAAACAGGAAAGTAGCCAACAGGCCCACGGGGATGCCAGTTCTCTCTAGCAACAAGGCTACCAGCCTCAGACACTAGCGTTCTCTTTGGGACATGAAAGAACACTGTGCTTGGAAGCTCTTCCATCCAGTTTGCGAGTCGCGCTTCCACTGGGTCCTAGGATTCCAAGTGTTGCCATGCCGTTACAATGTCCAATTCTGAGGCCTAGGACGGCAGAGTGTCTGGCAGCTCTCAGAGAGACCTTAGCAGTGCAGGCTTTTTGGCTCCTTCCACCGAGAAACCAGCTCCTCCAGATCCTCTGTCATTAGGTATTTCATGTCAGAATATCTCAGCGGGCCCTCATTCCTCCTCCACGAAGTAAGGCACAAACGGCCTTGCCCTAAAGGGAAGAAGCCTTCTGAGTCCGGCAGAGAGGCAGTCTCTGCCACTCTGCATTCCCACACGGCTGAGCCCTGGGTATGGGACCGAGAGAGGGAGAAAGAGAGCCGTAACCCCGAGCTTTTCCACAATGCGGTACAGGCCTCACCCTTCAAGCCCAAGTCGATTTCATAGAGAAAACACCAGGCACCAGAACTCGGTGTGCTTTCCTGTGGCAAGGAAACTCAGCTTTCATTCCTTAGGTGGCACATTGGCTCAGGACTGCCCTACCCCAAGGACTCAGGCTGTGCAGCCCGACTGGTTGAGATCAGCCCTTCTGGCTCTCTCACGGATGAAACCAACTAGGAAAAGAGCCTCTCCGAAGCTGGGGAACGTGGTGGCTTTTCCTAGTCTACACAGGAACAGCACTCTGAGGGAGAGGAGCTGCTGACGTGTGGTAGCAAAATCTCCTCTGCTGAAGAGAAACATTTCATTGTAAGCGAGTTCCATCAGCCTTGCCACCTTTTCTCAGCTGGCTATACTGGAGGGCAGTCTGTTGGCAGACTCCCCGGAGGCCCTGCTTCCCAGGCTGTGATACACACACGCCGCCTGCTTCAGCCCAAAGGGACAGCTTATGGTAAGGTAAAAACCCTGTGCTGGCAAGTTCCTGCGTAACCCTCGCACAAGCACAAGCATATTGGCCATTGGTCAAGGCTTTCCCCACAAGCTTAACACGTTTGGTCCCATCTAGCCTCCGAAGGCCGAGTTGACCTAGCTAGGAATCAAAGTTCAGGAAAGGTACTCAGGGTGCTGGTGACTGCAGGTTGTTTCACCAGGCAGCCCAAATCGAGTCCACCTCCTTACATTTTCCATGGGCAGAGCAAATGGTGTCAACTTACACGCCTCCGGCCAGGGAGGGGCGACGTACACTTTCTTCAGGGGAAACAAGCCATGCCTTCCGTGTGAAAGGCCTCTAGGCCTCTTTGCTTCGGCAGCCCCGGGATAGCTTCAGCTCTGAAATGCTTCCGAAGGAGCAGAGTCAGAGAACCTTCGAACCACAGAGCAGGTGAAGCCCAGAACAAGGACTGCTCTTGGCCTGAGAACACCCACTGCCCAGCGCTTCTTTGGGGTACGCACGTGTCGAGGAAGGGGGTTGAATTCTGCTGCGTGATAACTCCTCCGGGCCACGTAGTGTGAGCGCAAGTAGAGTGGCCCTACATCTCCTCCCAGTTTCCTGTGTAAGTTGTAGAAGGCGAACTCCCTGCTTGAATCCCTGGGTGGGGTACGTACCGTCCAGAGAAAGATGGAAGCTTGGGACCCTGGGCTGGGAGCTAGGTTAATGTTCTGTGCATCCACTTCGCAGCTCTTCTCTCTAAGCGGGTCCCAAAGGCTTTTTGGAGGCGTTTCCTGAGAGGGTCGGAAACAGGAAAGTAGCCAACAGGCCCACGGGGATGCCAGTTCTCTCTAGCAACAAGGCTACCAGCCTCAGACACTAGCGTTCTCTTTGGGACATGAAAGAACACTGTGCTTGGAAGCTCTTCCATCCAGTTTGCGAGTCGCGCTTCCACTGGGTCCTAGGATTCCAAGTGTTGCCATGCCGTTACAATGTCCAATTCTGAGGCCTAGGACGGCAGAGTGTCTGGCAGCTCTCAGAGAGACCTTAGCAGTGCAGGCTTTTTGGCTCCTTCCACCGAGAAACCAGCTCCTCCAGATCCTCTGTCGTTAGGTATTTCATGTCAGAATATCTCAGCGGGCCCTCAACCTCCTCCACGAAGTAAGGCACAAACGGCCTTGCCCTAAAGGGAAGAAGCCTTCTGAGTCCGGCAGAGAGGCAGTCTCTGCCACTCTGCATTCCCACACGGCTGAGCCCTGGGTATGGGACCGAGAGAGGGAGAAAGAGAGCCGTAACCCCGAGCTTTTCCACAATGCGGTACAGGCCTCACCCTTCAAGCCCAAGTCGATTTCATAGAGAAAACACCAGGCACCAGAACTCGGTGTGCTTTCCTGTGGCAAGGAAACTTAGCTTTCATTCCTTAGGTGGCACATTGGCTCAGGACTGCCCTACCCCAAGGACTCAGGCTGTGCAGCCCGACTGGTTGAGATCAGCCCTTCTGGCTCTCTCACGGATGAAACCAACTAGGAAAAGAGCCTCTCCGAAGCTGGGGAACGTGGTGGCTTTTCCTAGTCTACACAGGAACAGCACTCTGAGGGAGAGGAGCTGCTGACGTGTGGTAGCAAAATCTCCTCTGCTGAAGAGAAACATTTCATTGTAAGCGAGTTCCATCAGCCTTGCCACCTTTTCTCAGCTGGCTATACTGGAGGGCAGTCTGTTGGCAGACTCCCCGGAGGCCCTGCTTCCCAGGCTGTGATACACACACGCCGCCTGCTTCAGCCCAAAGGGACAGCTTATGGTAAGGTAAAAACCCTGTGCTGGCAAGTTCCTGCGTAACCCTCGCACAAGCACAAGCATATTGGCCATTGGTCAAGGCTTTCCCCACAAGCTTAACACGTTTGGTCCCATCTAGCCTCCGAAGGCCGAGTTGACCTAGCTAGGAATCAAAGTTCAGGAAAGGTACTCAGGGTGCTGGTGACTGCAGGTTGTTTCACCAGGCAGCCCAAATCGAGTCCACCTCCTTACATTTTCCATGGGCAGAGCAAATGGTGTCAACTTACACGCCTCCGGCCAGGGAGGGGCGACGTACACTTTCTTCAGGGGAAACAAGCCATGCCTTCCGTGTGAAAGGCCTCTAGGCCTCTTTGCTTCGGCAGCCCCGGGATAGCTTCAGCTCTGAAATGCTTCCGAAGGAGCAGAGTCAGAGAACCTTCGAACCACAGAGCAGGTGAAGCCCAGAACAAGGACTGCTCTTGGCCTGAGAACACCCACTGCCCAGCGCTTCTTTGGGGTACGCACGTGTCGAGGAAGGGGGTTGAATTCTGCTGCGTGATAACTCCTCCGGGCCACGTAGTGTGAGCGCAAGTAGAGTGGCCCTACATCTCCTCCCAGTTTCCTGTGTAAGTTGTAGAAGGCGAACTCCCTGCTTGAATCCCTGGGTGGGGTACGTACCGTCCAGAGAAAGATGGAAGCTTGGGACCCTGGGCTGGGAGCTAGGTTAATGTTCTGTGCATCCACTTCGCAGCTCTTCTCTCTAAGCGGGTCCCAAAGGCTTTTTGGAGGCGTTTCCTGAGAGGGTCGGAAACAGGAAAGTAGCCAACAGGCCCACGGGGATGCCAGTTCTCTCTAGCAACAAGGCTACCAGCCTCAGACACTAGCGTTCTCTTTGGGACATGAAAGAACACTGTGCTTGGAAGCTCTTCCATCCAGTTTGCGAGTCGCGCTTCCACTGGGTCCTAGGATTCCAAGTGTTGCCATGCCGTTACAATGTCCAATTCTGAGGCCTAGGACGGCAGAGTGTCTGGCAGCTCTCAGAGAGACCTTAGCAGTGCAGGCTTTTTGGCTCCTTCCACCGAGAAACCAGCTCCTCCAGATCCTCTGTCATTAGGTATTTCATGTCAGAATATCTCAGCGGGCCCTCATTCCTCCTCCACGAAGTAAGGCACAAACGGCCTTGCCCTAAAGGGAAGAAGCCTTCTGAGTCCGGCAGAGAGGCAGTCTCTGCCACTCTGCATTCCCACACGGCTGAGCCCTGGGTATGGGACCGAGAGAGGGAGAAAGAGAGCCGTAACCCCGAGCTTTTCCACAATGCGGTACAGGCCTCACCCTTCAAGCCCAAGTCGATTTCATAGAGAAAACACCAGGCACCAGAACTCGGTGTGCTTTCCTGTGGCAAGGAAACTCAGCTTTCATTCCTTAGGTGGCACATTGGCTCAGGACTGCCCTACCCCAAGGACTCAGGCTGTGCAGCCCGACTGGTTGAGATCAGCCCTTCTGGCTCTCTCACGGATGAAACCAACTAGGAAAAGAGCCTCTCCGAAGCTGGGGAACGTGGTGGCTTTTCCTAGTCTACACAGGAACAGCACTCTGAGGGAGAGGAGCTGCTGACGTGTGGTAGCAAAATCTCCTCTGCTGAAGAGAAACATTTCATTGTAAGCGAGTTCCATCAGCCTTGCCACCTTTTCTCAGCTGGCTATACTGGAGGGCAGTCTGTTGGCAGACTCCCCGGAGGCCCTGCTTCCCAGGCTGTGATACACACACGCCGCCTGCTTCAGCCCAAAGGGACAGCTTATGGTAAGGTAAAAACCCTGTGCTGGCAAGTTCCTGCGTAACCCTCGCACAAGCACAAGCATATTGGCCATTGGTCAAGGCTTTCCCCACAAGCTTAACACGTTTGGTCCCATCTAGCCTCCGAAGGCCGAGTTGACCTAGCTAGGAATCAAAGTTCAGGAAAGGTACTCAGGGTGCTGGTGACTGCAGGTTGTTTCACCAGGCAGCCCAAATCGAGTCCACCTCCTTACATTTTCCATGGGCAGAGCAAATGGTGTCAACTTACACGCCTCCGGCCAGGGAGGGGCGACGTACACTTTCTTCAGGGGAAACAAGCCATGCCTTCCGTGTGAAAGGCCTCTAGGCCTCTTTGCTTCGGCAGCCCCGGGATAGCTTCAGCTCTGAAATGCTTCCGAAGGAGCAGAGTCAGAGAACCTTCGAACCACAGAGCAGGTGAAGCCCAGAACAAGGACTGCTCTTGGCCTGAGAACACCCACTGCCCAGCGCTTCTTTGGGGTACGCACGTGTCGAGGAAGGGGGTTGAATTCTGCTGCGTGATAACTCCTCCGGGCCACGTAGTGTGAGCGCAAGTAGAGTGGCCCTACATCTCCTCCCAGTTTCCTGTGTAAGTTGTAGAAGGCGAACTCCCTGCTTGAATCCCTGGGTGGGGTACGTACCGTCCAGAGAAAGATGGAAGCTTGGGACCCTGGGCTGGGAGCTAGGTTAATGTTCTGTGCATCCACTTCGCAGCTCTTCTCTCTAAGCGGGTCCCAAAGGCTTTTTGGAGGCGTTTCCTGAGAGGGTCGGAAACAGGAAAGTAGCCAACAGGCCCACGGGGATGCCAGTTCTCTCTAGCAACAAGGCTACCAGCCTCAGACACTAGCGTTCTCTTTGGGACATGAAAGAACACTGTGCTTGGAAGCTCTTCCATCCAGTTTGCGAGTCGCGCTTCCACTGGGTCCTAGGATTCCAAGTGTTGCCATGCCGTTACAATGTCCAATTCTGAGGCCTAGGACGGCAGAGTGTCTGGCAGCTCTCAGAGAGACCTTAGCAGTGCAGGCTTTTTGGCTCCTTCCACCGAGAAACCAGCTCCTCCAGATCCTCTGTCGTTAGGTATTTCATGTCAGAATATCTCAGCGGGCCCTCATTCCTCCTCCACGAAGTAAGGCACAAACGGCCTTGCCCTAAAGGGAAGAAGCCTTCTGAGTCCGGCAGAGAGGCAGTCTCTGCCACTCTGCATTCCCACACGGCTGAGCCCTGGGTATGGGACCGAGAGAGGGAGAAAGAGAGCCGTAACCCCGAGCTTTTCCACAATGCGGTACAGGCCTCACCCTTCAAGCCCAAGTCGATTTCATAGAGAAAACACCAGGCACCAGAACTCGGTGTGCTTTCCTGTGGCAAGGAAACTTAGCTTTCATTCCTTAGGTGGCACATTGGCTCAGGACTGCCCTACCCCAAGGACTCAGGCTGTGCAGCCCGACTGGTTGAGATCAGCCCTTCTGGCTCTCTCACGGATGAAACCAACTAGGAAAAGAGCCTCTCCGAAGCTGGGGAACGTGGTGGCTTTTCCTAGTCTACACAGGAACAGCACTCTGAGGGAGAGGAGCTGCTGACGTGTGGTAGCAAAATCTCCTCTGCTGAAGAGAAACATTTCATTGTAAGCGAGTTCCATCAGCCTTGCCACCTTTTCTCAGCTGGCTATACTGGAGGGCAGTCTGTTGGCAGACTCCCCGGAGGCCCTGCTTCCCAGGCTGTGATACACACACGCCGCCTGCTTCAGCCCAAAGGGACAGCTTATGGTAAGGTAAAAACCCTGTGCTGGCAAGTTCCTGCGTAACCCTCGCACAAGCACAAGCATATTGGCCATTGGTCAAGGCTTTCCCCACAAGCTTAACACGTTTGGTCCCATCTAGCCTCCGAAGGCCGAGTTGACCTAGCTAGGAATCAAAGTTCAGGAAAGGTACTCAGGGTGCTGGTGACTGCGGGTTGTTTCACCAGGCAGCCCAAATCGAGTCCACCTCCTTACATTTTCCATGGGCAGAGCAAATGGTGTCAACTTACACGCCTCCGGCCAGGGAGGGGCGACGTACACTTTCTTCAGGGGAAACAAGCCATGCCTTCCGTGTGAAAGGCCTCTAGGCCTCTTTGCTTCGGCAGCCCCGGGATAGCTTCAGCTCTGAAATGCTTCCGAAGGAGCAGAGTCAGAGAACCTTCGAACCACAGAGCAGGTGAAGCCCAGAACAAGGACTGCTCTTGGCCTGAGAACACCCACTGCCCAGCGCTTCTTTGGGGTACGCACGTGTCGAGGAAGGGGGTTGAATTCTGCTGCGTGATAACTCCTCCGGGCCACGTAGTGTGAGCGCAAGTAGAGTGGCCCTACATCTCCTCCCAGTTTCCTGTGTAAGTTGTAGAAGGCGAACTCCCTGCTTGAATCCCTGGGTGGGGTACGTACCGTCCAGAGAAAGATGGAAGCTTGGGACCCTGGGCTGGGAGCTAGGTTAATGTTCTGTGCATCCACTTCGCAGCTCTTCTCTCTAAGCGGGTCCCAAAGGCTTTTTGGAGGCGTTTCCTGAGAGGGTCGGAAACAGGAAAGTAGCCAACAGGCCCACGGGGATGCCAGTTCTCTCTAGCAACAAGGCTACCAGCCTCAGACACTAGCGTTCTCTTTGGGACATGAAAGAACACTGTGCTTGGAAGCTCTTCCATCCAGTTTGCGAGTCGCGCTTCCACTGGGTCCTAGGATTCCAAGTGTTGCCATGCCGTTACAATGTCCAATTCTGAGGCCTAGGACGGCAGAGTGTCTGGCAGCTCTCAGAGAGACCTTAGCAGTGCAGGCTTTTTGGCTCCTTCCACCGAGAAACCAGCTCCTCCAGATCCTCTGTCGTTAGGTATTTCATGTCAGAATATCTCAGCGGGCCCTCATTCCTCCTCCACGAAGTAAGGCACAAACGGCCTTGCCCTAAAGGGAAGAAGCCTTCTGAGTCCGGCAGAGAGGCAGTCTCTGCCACTCTGCATTCCCACACGGCTGAGCCCTGGGTATGGGACCGAGAGAGGGAGAAAGAGAGCCGTAACCCCGAGCTTTTCCACAATGCGGTACAGGCCTCACCCTTCAAGCCCAAGTCGATTTCATAGAGAAAACACCAGGCACCAGAACTCGGTGTGCTTTCCTGTGGCAAGGAAACTTAGCTTTCATTCCTTAGGTGGCACATTGGCTCAGGACTGCCCTACCCCAAGGACTCAGGCTGTGCAGCCCGACTGGTTGAGATCAGCCCTTCTGGCTCTCTCACGGATGAAACCAACTAGGAAAAGAGCCTCTCCGAAGCTGGGGAACGTGGTGGCTTTTCCTAGTCTACACAGGAACAGCACTCTGAGGGAGAGGAGCTGCTGACGTGTGGTAGCAAAATCTCCTCTGCTGAAGAGAAACATTTCATTGTAAGCGAGTTCCATCAGCCTTGCCACCTTTTCTCAGCTGGCTATACTGGAGGGCAGTCTGTTGGCAGACTCCCCGGAGGCCCTGCTTCCCAGGCTGTGATACACACACGCCGCCTGCTTCAGCCCAAAGGGACAGCTTATGGTAAGGTAAAAACCCTGTGCTGGCAAGTTCCTGCGTAACCCTCGCACAAGCACAAGCATATTGGCCATTGGTCAAGGCTTTCCCCACAAGCTTAACACGTTTGGTCCCATCTAGCCTCCGAAGGCCGAGTTGACCTAGCTAGGAATCAAAGTTCAGGAAAGGTACTCAGGGTGCTGGTGACTGCAGGTTGTTTCACCAGGCAGCCCAAATCGAGTCCACCTCCTTACATTTTCCATGGGCAGAGCAAATGGTGTCAACTTACACGCCTCCGGCCAGGGAGGGGCGACGTACACTTTCTTCAGGGGAAACAAGCCATGCCTTCCGTGTGAAAGGCCTCTAGGCCTCTTTGCTTCGGCAGCCCCGGGATAGCTTCAGCTCTGAAATGCTTCCGAAGGAGCAGAGTCAGAGAACCTTCGAACCACAGAGCAGGTGAAGCCCAGAACAAGGACTGCTCTTGGCCTGAGAACACCCACTGCCCAGCGCTTCTTTGGGGTACGCACGTGTCGAGGAAGGGGGTTGAATTCTGCTGCGTGATAACTCCTCCGGGCCACGTAGTGTGAGCGCAAGTAGAGTGGCCCTACATCTCCTCCCAGTTTCCTGTGTAAGTTGTAGAAGGCGAACTCCCTGCTTGAATCCCTGGGTGGGGTACGTACCGTCCAGAGAAAGATGGAAGCTTGGGACCCTGGGCTGGGAGCTAGGTTAATGTTCTGTGCATCCACTTCGCAGCTCTTCTCTCTAAGCGGGTCCCAAAGGCTTTTTGGAGGCGTTTCCTGAGAGGGTCGGAAACAGGAAAGTAGCCAACAGGCCCACGGGGATGCCAGTTCTCTCTAGCAACAAGGCTACCAGCCTCAGACACTAGCGTTCTCTTTGGGACATGAAAGAACACTGTGCTTGGAAGCTCTTCCATCCAGTTTGCGAGTCGCGCTTCCACTGGGTCCTAGGATTCCAAGTGTTGCCATGCCGTTACAATGTCCAATTCTGAGGCCTAGGACGGCAGAGTGTCTGGCAGCTCTCAGAGAGACCTTAGCAGTGCAGGCTTTTTGGCTCCTTCCACCGAGAAACCAGCTCCTCCAGATCCTCTGTCGTTAGGTATTTCATGTCAGAATATCTCAGCGGGCCCTCATTCCTCCTCCACGAAGTAAGGCACAAACGGCCTTGCCCTAAAGGGAAGAAGCCTTCTGAGTCCGGCAGAGAGGCAGTCTCTGCCACTCTGCATTCCCACACGGCTGAGCCCTGGGTATGGGACCGAGAGAGGGAGAAAGAGAGCCGTAACCCCGAGCTTTTCCACAATGCGGTACAGGCCTCACCCTTCAAGCCCAAGTCGATTTCATAGAGAAAACACCAGGCACCAGAACTCGGTGTGCTTTCCTGTGGCAAGGAAACTTAGCTTTCATTCCTTAGGTGGCACATTGGCTCAGGACTGCCCTACCCCAAGGACTCAGGCTGTGCAGCCCGACTGGTTGAGATCAGCCCTTCTGGCTCTCTCACGGATGAAACCAACTAGGAAAAGAGCCTCTCCGAAGCTGGGGAACGTGGTGGCTTTTCCTAGTCTACACAGGAACAGCACTCTGAGGGAGAGGAGCTGCTGACGTGTGGTAGCAAAATCTCCTCTGCTGAAGAGAAACATTTCATTGTAAGCGAGTTCCATCAGCCTTGCCACCTTTTCTCAGCTGGCTATACTGGAGGGCAGTCTGTTGGCAGACTCCCCGGAGGCCCTGCTTCCCAGGCTGTGATACACACACGCCGCCTGCTTCAGCCCAAAGGGACAGCTTATGGTAAGGTAAAAACCCTGTGCTGGCAAGTTCCTGCGTAACCCTCGCACAAGCACAAGCATATTGGCCATTGGTCAAGGCTTTCCCCACAAGCTTAACACGTTTGGTCCCATCTAGCCTCCGAAGGCCGAGTTGACCTAGCTAGGAATCAAAGTTCAGGAAAGGTACTCAGGGTGCTGGTGACTGCGGGTTGTTTCACCAGGCAGCCCAAATCGAGTCCACCTCCTTACATTTTCCATGGGCAGAGCAAATGGTGTCAACTTACACGCCTCCGGCCAGGGAGGGGCGACGTACACTTTCTTCAGGGGAAACAAGCCATGCCTTCCGTGTGAAAGGCCTCTAGGCCTCTTTGCTTCGGCAGCCCCGGGATAGCTTCAGCTCTGAAATGCTTCCGAAGGAGCAGAGTCAGAGAACCTTCGAACCACAGAGCAGGTGAAGCCCAGAACAAGGACTGCTCTTGGCCTGAGAACACCCACTGCCCAGCGCTTCTTTGGGGTACGCACGTGTCGAGGAAGGGGGTTGAATTCTGCTGCGTGATAACTCCTCCGGGCCACGTAGTGTGAGCGCAAGTAGAGTGGCCCTACATCTCCTCCCAGTTTCCTGTGTAAGTTGTAGAAGGCGAACTCCCTGCTTGAATCCCTGGGTGGGGTACGTACCGTCCAGAGAAAGATGGAAGCTTGGGACCCTGGGCTGGGAGCTAGGTTAATGTTCTGTGCATCCACTTCGCAGCTCTTCTCTCTAAGCGGGTCCCAAAGGCTTTTTGGAGGCGTTTCCTGAGAGGGTCGGAAACAGGAAAGTAGCCAACAGGCCCACGGGGATGCCAGTTCTCTCTAGCAACAAGGCTACCAGCCTCAGACACTAGCGTTCTCTTTGGGACATGAAAGAACACTGTGCTTGGAAGCTCTTCCATCCAGTTTGCGAGTCGCGCTTCCACTGGGTCCTAGGATTCCAAGTGTTGCCATGCCGTTACAATGTCCAATTCTGAGGCCTAGGACGGCAGAGTGTCTGGCAGCTCTCAGAGAGACCTTAGCAGTGCAGGCTTTTTGGCTCCTTCCACCGAGAAACCAGCTCCTCCAGATCCTCTGTCGTTAGGTATTTCATGTCAGAATATCTCAGCGGGCCCTCATTCCTCCTCCACGAAGTAAGGCACAAACGGCCTTGCCCTAAAGGGAAGAAGCCTTCTGAGTCCGGCAGAGAGGCAGTCTCTGCCACTCTGCATTCCCACACGGCTGAGCCCTGGGTATGGGACCGAGAGAGGGAGAAAGAGAGCCGTAACCCCGAGCTTTTCCACAATGCGGTACAGGCCTCACCCTTCAAGCCCAAGTCGATTTCATAGAGAAAACACCAGGCACCAGAACTCGGTGTGCTTTCCTGTGGCAAGGAAACTTAGCTTTCATTCCTTAGGTGGCACATTGGCTCAGGACTGCCCTACCCCAAGGACTCAGGCTGTGCAGCCCGACTGGTTGAGATCAGCCCTTCTGGCTCTCTCACGGATGAAACCAACTAGGAAAAGAGCCTCTCCGAAGCTGGGGAACGTGGTGGCTTTTCCTAGTCTACACAGGAACAGCACTCTGAGGGAGAGGAGCTGCTGACGTGTGGTAGCAAAATCTCCTCTGCTGAAGAGAAACATTTCATTGTAAGCGAGTTCCATCAGCCTTGCCACCTTTTCTCAGCTGGCTATACTGGAGGGCAGTCTGTTGGCAGACTCCCCGGAGGCCCTGCTTCCCAGGCTGTGATACACACACGCCGCCTGCTTCAGCCCAAAGGGACAGCTTATGGTAAGGTAAAAACCCTGTGCTGGCAAGTTCCTGCGTAACCCTCGCACAAGCACAAGCATATTGGCCATTGGTCAAGGCTTTCCCCACAAGCTTAACACGTTTGGTCCCATCTAGCCTCCGAAGGCCGAGTTGACCTAGCTAGGAATCAAAGTTCAGGAAAGGTACTCAGGGTGCTGGTGACTGCGGGTTGTTTCACCAGGCAGCCCAAATCGAGTCCACCTCCTTACATTTTCCATGGGCAGAGCAAATGGTGTCAACTTACACGCCTCCGGCCAGGGAGGGGCGACGTACACTTTCTTCAGGGGAAACAAGCCATGCCTTCCGTGTGAAAGGCCTCTAGGCCTCTTTGCTTCGGCAGCCCCGGGATAGCTTCAGCTCTGAAATGCTTCCGAAGGAGCAGAGTCAGAGAACCTTCGAACCACAGAGCAGGTGAAGCCCAGAACAAGGACTGCTCTTGGCCTGAGAACACCCACTGCCCAGCGCTTCTTTGGGGTACGCACGTGTCGAGGAAGGGGGTTGAATTCTGCTGCGTGATAACTCCTCCGGGCCACGTAGTGTGAGCGCAAGTAGAGTGGCCCTACATCTCCTCCCAGTTTCCTGTGTAAGTTGTAGAAGGCGAACTCCCTGCTTGAATCCCTGGGTGGGGTACGTACCGTCCAGAGAAAGATGGAAGCTTGGGACCCTGGGCTGGGAGCTAGGTTAATGTTCTGTGCATCCACTTCGCAGCTCTTCTCTCTAAGCGGGTCCCAAAGGCTTTTTGGAGGCGTTTCCTGAGAGGGTCGGAAACAGGAAAGTAGCCAACAGGCCCACGGGGATGCCAGTTCTCTCTAGCAACAAGGCTACCAGCCTCAGACACTAGCGTTCTCTTTGGGACATGAAAGAACACTGTGCTTGGAAGCTCTTCCATCCAGTTTGCGAGTCGCGCTTCCACTGGGTCCTAGGATTCCAAGTGTTGCCATGCCGTTACAATGTCCAATTCTGAGGCCTAGGACGGCAGAGTGTCTGGCAGCTCTCAGAGAGACCTTAGCAGTGCAGGCTTTTTGGCTCCTTCCACCGAGAAACCAGCTCCTCCAGATCCTCTGTCGTTAGGTATTTCATGTCAGAATATCTCAGCGGGCCCTCATTCCTCCTCCACGAAGTAAGGCACAAACGGCCTTGCCCTAAAGGGAAGAAGCCTTCTGAGTCCGGCAGAGAGGCAGTCTCTGCCACTCTGCATTCCCACACGGCTGAGCCCTGGGTATGGGACCGAGAGAGGGAGAAAGAGAGCCGTAACCCCGAGCTTTTCCACAATGCGGTACAGGCCTCACCCTTCAAGCCCAAGTCGATTTCATAGAGAAAACACCAGGCACCAGAACTCGGTGTGCTTTCCTGTGGCAAGGAAACTTAGCTTTCATTCCTTAGGTGGCACATTGGCTCAGGACTGCCCTACCCCAAGGACTCAGGCTGTGCAGCCCGACTGGTTGAGATCAGCCCTTCTGGCTCTCTCACGGATGAAACCAACTAGGAAAAGAGCCTCTCCGAAGCTGGGGAACGTGGTGGCTTTTCCTAGTCTACACAGGAACAGCACTCTGAGGGAGAGGAGCTGCTGACGTGTGGTAGCAAAATCTCCTCTGCTGAAGAGAAACATTTCATTGTAAGCGAGTTCCATCAGCCTTGCCACCTTTTCTCAGCTGGCTATACTGGAGGGCAGTCTGTTGGCAGACTCCCCGGAGGCCCTGCTTCCCAGGCTGTGATACACACACGCCGCCTGCTTCAGCCCAAAGGGACAGCTTATGGTAAGGTAAAAACCCTGTGCTGGCAAGTTCCTGCGTAACCCTCGCACAAGCACAAGCATATTGGCCATTGGTCAAGGCTTTCCCCACAAGCTTAACACGTTTGGTCCCATCTAGCCTCCGAAGGCCGAGTTGACCTAGCTAGGAATCAAAGTTCAGGAAAGGTACTCAGGGTGCTGGTGACTGCAGGTTGTTTCACCAGGCAGCCCAAATCGAGTCCACCTCCTTACATTTTCCATGGGCAGAGCAAATGGTGTCAACTTACACGCCTCCGGCCAGGGAGGGGCGACGTACACTTTCTTCAGGGGAAACAAGCCATGCCTTCCGTGTGAAAGGCCTCTAGGCCTCTTTGCTTCGGCAGCCCCGGGATAGCTTCAGCTCTGAAATGCTTCCGAAGGAGCAGAGTCAGAGAACCTTCGAACCACAGAGCAGGTGAAGCCCAGAACAAGGACTGCTCTTGGCCTGAGAACACCCACTGCCCAGCGCTTCTTTGGGGTACGCACGTGTCGAGGAAGGGGGTTGAATTCTGCTGCGTGATAACTCCTCCGGGCCACGTAGTGTGAGCGCAAGTAGAGTGGCCCTACATCTCCTCCCAGTTTCCTGTGTAAGTTGTAGAAGGCGAACTCCCTGCTTGAATCCCTGGGTGGGGTACGTACCGTCCAGAGAAAGATGGAAGCTTGGGACCCTGGGCTGGGAGCTAGGTTAATGTTCTGTGCATCCACTTCGCAGCTCTTCTCTCTAAGCGGGTCCCAAAGGCTTTTTGGAGGCGTTTCCTGAGAGGGTCGGAAACAGGAAAGTAGCCAACAGGCCCACGGGGATGCCAGTTCTCTCTAGCAACAAGGCTACCAGCCTCAGACACTAGCGTTCTCTTTGGGACATGAAAGAACACTGTGCTTGGAAGCTCTTCCATCCAGTTTGCGAGTCGCGCTTCCACTGGGTCCTAGGATTCCAAGTGTTGCCATGCCGTTACAATGTCCAATTCTGAGGCCTAGGACGGCAGAGTGTCTGGCAGCTCTCAGAGAGACCTTAGCAGTGCAGGCTTTTTGGCTCCTTCCACCGAGAAACCAGCTCCTCCAGATCCTCTGTCGTTAGGTATTTCATGTCAGAATATCTCAGCGGGCCCTCATTCCTCCTCCACGAAGTAAGGCACAAACGGCCTTGCCCTAAAGGGAAGAAGCCTTCTGAGTCCGGCAGAGAGGCAGTCTCTGCCACTCTGCATTCCCACACGGCTGAGCCCTGGGTATGGGACCGAGAGAGGGAGAAAGAGAGCCGTAACCCCGAGCTTTTCCACAATGCGGTACAGGCCTCACCCTTCAAGCCCAAGTCGATTTCATAGAGAAAACACCAGGCACCAGAACTCGGTGTGCTTTCCTGTGGCAAGGAAACTTAGCTTTCATTCCTTAGGTGGCACATTGGCTCAGGACTGCCCTACCCCAAGGACTCAGGCTGTGCAGCCCGACTGGTTGAGATCAGCCCTTCTGGCTCTCTCACGGATGAAACCAACTAGGAAAAGAGCCTCTCCGAAGCTGGGGAACGTGGTGGCTTTTCCTAGTCTACACAGGAACAGCACTCTGAGGGAGAGGAGCTGCTGACGTGTGGTAGCAAAATCTCCTCTGCTGAAGAGAAACATTTCATTGTAAGCGAGTTCCATCAGCCTTGCCACCTTTTCTCAGCTGGCTATACTGGAGGGCAGTCTGTTGGCAGACTCCCCGGAGGCCCTGCTTCCCAGGCTGTGATACACACACGCCGCCTGCTTCAGCCCAAAGGGACAGCTTATGGTAAGGTAAAAACCCTGTGCTGGCAAGTTCCTGCGTAACCCTCGCACAAGCACAAGCATATTGGCCATTGGTCAAGGCTTTCCCCACAAGCTTAACACGTTTGGTCCCATCTAGCCTCCGAAGGCCGAGTTGACCTAGCTAGGAATCAAAGTTCAGGAAAGGTACTCAGGGTGCTGGTGACTGCAGGTTGTTTCACCAGGCAGCCCAAATCGAGTCCACCTCCTTACATTTTCCATGGGCAGAGCAAATGGTGTCAACTTACACGCCTCCGGCCAGGGAGGGGCGACGTACACTTTCTTCAGGGGAAACAAGCCATGCCTTCCGTGTGAAAGGCCTCTAGGCCTCTTTGCTTCGGCAGCCCCGGGATAGCTTCAGCTCTGAAATGCTTCCGAAGGAGCAGAGTCAGAGAACCTTCGAACCACAGAGCAGGTGAAGCCCAGAACAAGGACTGCTCTTGGCCTGAGAACACCCACTGCCCAGCGCTTCTTTGGGGTACGCACGTGTCGAGGAAGGGGGTTGAATTCTGCTGCGTGATAACTCCTCCGGGCCACGTAGTGTGAGCGCAAGTAGAGTGGCCCTACATCTCCTCCCAGTTTCCTGTGTAAGTTGTAGAAGGCGAACTCCCTGCTTGAATCCCTGGGTGGGGTACGTACCGTCCAGAGAAAGATGGAAGCTTGGGACCCTGGGCTGGGAGCTAGGTTAATGTTCTGTGCATCCACTTCGCAGCTCTTCTCTCTAAGCGGGTCCCAAAGGCTTTTTGGAGGCGTTTCCTGAGAGGGTCGGAAACAGGAAAGTAGCCAACAGGCCCACGGGGATGCCAGTTCTCTCTAGCAACAAGGCTACCAGCCTCAGACACTAGCGTTCTCTTTGGGACATGAAAGAACACTGTGCTTGGAAGCTCTTCCATCCAGTTTGCGAGTCGCGCTTCCACTGGGTCCTAGGATTCCAAGTGTTGCCATGCCGTTACAATGTCCAATTCTGAGGCCTAGGACGGCAGAGTGTCTGGCAGCTCTCAGAGAGACCTTAGCAGTGCAGGCTTTTTGGCTCCTTCCACCGAGAAACCAGCTCCTCCAGATCCTCTGTCGTTAGGTATTTCATGTCAGAATATCTCAGCGGGCCCTCATTCCTCCTCCACGAAGTAAGGCACAAACGGCCTTGCCCTAAAGGGAAGAAGCCTTCTGAGTCCGGCAGAGAGGCAGTCTCTGCCACTCTGCATTCCCACACGGCTGAGCCCTGGGTATGGGACCGAGAGAGGGAGAAAGAGAGCCGTAACCCCGAGCTTTTCCACAATGCGGTACAGGCCTCACCCTTCAAGCCCAAGTCGATTTCATAGAGAAAACACCAGGCACCAGAACTCGGTGTGCTTTCCTGTGGCAAGGAAACTTAGCTTTCATTCCTTAGGTGGCACATTGGCTCAGGACTGCCCTACCCCAAGGACTCAGGCTGTGCAGCCCGACTGGTTGAGATCAGCCCTTCTGGCTCTCTCACGGATGAAACCAACTAGGAAAAGAGCCTCTCCGAAGCTGGGGAACGTGGTGGCTTTTCCTAGTCTACACAGGAACAGCACTCTGAGGGAGAGGAGCTGCTGACGTGTGGTAGCAAAATCTCCTCTGCTGAAGAGAAACATTTCATTGTAAGCGAGTTCCATCAGCCTTGCCACCTTTTCTCAGCTGGCTATACTGGAGGGCAGTCTGTTGGCAGACTCCCCGGAGGCCCTGCTTCCCAGGCTGTGATACACACACGCCGCCTGCTTCAGCCCAAAGGGACAGCTTATGGTAAGGTAAAAACCCTGTGCTGGCAAGTTCCTGCGTAACCCTCGCACAAGCACAAGCATATTGGCCATTGGTCAAGGCTTTCCCCACAAGCTTAACACGTTTGGTCCCATCTAGCCTCCGAAGGCCGAGTTGACCTAGCTAGGAATCAAAGTTCAGGAAAGGTACTCAGGGTGCTGGTGACTGCAGGTTGTTTCACCAGGCAGCCCAAATCGAGTCCACCTCCTTACATTTTCCATGGGCAGAGCAAATGGTGTCAACTTACACGCCTCCGGCCAGGGAGGGGCGACGTACACTTTCTTCAGGGGAAACAAGCCATGCCTTCCGTGTGAAAGGCCTCTAGGCCTCTTTGCTTCGGCAGCCCCGGGATAGCTTCAGCTCTGAAATGCTTCCGAAGGAGCAGAGTCAGAGAACCTTCGAACCACAGAGCAGGTGAAGCCCAGAACAAGGACTGCTCTTGGCCTGAGAACACCCACTGCCCAGCGCTTCTTTGGGGTACGCACGTGTCGAGGAAGGGGGTTGAATTCTGCTGCGTGATAACTCCTCCGGGCCACGTAGTGTGAGCGCAAGTAGAGTGGCCCTACATCTCCTCCCAGTTTCCTGTGTAAGTTGTAGAAGGCGAACTCCCTGCTTGAATCCCTGGGTGGGGTACGTACCGTCCAGAGAAAGATGGAAGCTTGGGACCCTGGGCTGGGAGCTAGGTTAATGTTCTGTGCATCCACTTCGCAGCTCTTCTCTCTAAGCGGGTCCCAAAGGCTTTTTGGAGGCGTTTCCTGAGAGGGTCGGAAACAGGAAAGTAGCCAACAGGCCACGGGGATGCCAGTTTTCTCTAGCAACAAGGCTACCAGCCTCAGACACTAGCGTTCTCTTTGGGACATGAAAGAACACTGTGCTTGGAAGCTCTTCCATCCAGTTTGCGAGTCGCGCTTCCACTGGGTCCTAGGATTCCAAGTGTTGCCATGCCGTTACAATGTCCAATTCTGAGGCCTAGGACGGCAGAGTGTCTGGCAGCTCTCAGAGAGACCTTAGCAGTGCAGGCTTTTTGGCTCCTTCCACCGAGAAACCAGCTCCTCCAGATCCTCTGTCGTTAGGTATTTCATGTCAGAATATCTCAGGGGGCCCTCATTCCTCCTCCACGAAGTAAGGCACAAACGGCCTTGCCCTAAAGGGAAGAAGCCTTCTGAGTCCGGCAGAGAGGCAGTCTCTGCCACTCTGCATTCCCACACGGCTGAGCCCTGGGTATGGGACCGAGAGAGGGAGAAAGAGAGCCGTAACCCCGAGCTTTTCCACAATGCGGTACAGGCCTCACCCTTCAAGCCCAAGTCGATTTCATAGAGAAAACACCAGGCACCAGAACTCGGTGTGCTTTCCTGTGGCAAGGAAACTTAGCTTTCATTCCTTAGGTGGCACATTGGCTCAGGACTGCCCTACCCCAAGGACTCAGGCTGTGCAGCCCGACTGGTTGAGATCAGCCCTTCTGGCTCTCTCACGGATGAAACCAACTAGGAAAAGAGCCTCTCCGAAGCTGGGGAACGTGGTGGCTTTTCCTAGTCTACACAGGAACAGCACTCTGAGGGAGAGGAGCTGCTGACGTGTGGTAGCAAAATCTCCTCTGCTGAAGAGAAACATTTCATTGTAAGCGGGTTCCATCAGCCTTGCCACCTTTTCTCAGCTGGCTATACTGGAGGGCAGTCTGTTGGCAGACTCCCCGGAGGCCCTGCTTCCCAGGCTGTGATACACACACGCCCCCTGCTTCAGCCCAAAGGGACAGCTTATGGTAAGGTAAAAACCCTGTGCTGGCAAGTTCCTGCGTAACCCTCGCACAAGCACAAGCATATTGGCCATTGGTCAAGGCTTGCCCCACAAGCTTAACACGTTTGGTCCCATCTAGCCTCCGAAGGCCGAGTTGACCTAGCTAGGAATCAAAGTTCAGGAAAGGTACTCAGGGTGCTGGTGACTGCAGGTTGTTTCACCAGGCAGCCCAAATCCAGTCCACCTCCTTGCATTTTCCATGGGCAGAGCAAATGGTGTCAACTTACACGCCTCCGGCGAGGGAGGGGCGACCTACACATTCTTCAGGGAATCAAGCCATGCCTTCCCTGTGAAGAGCCTCTAGGCCTCTTTGCTTCGGCAGCCCCGGGATAGCTTCAGCTCTGAAATGCTTCCGAAGGAGCAGAGTCAGAGAACCTTCGAACCACAGAGCAGGTGAAGCCCAGAACAAGGACTGCTCTTGGCCTGAGAACACCCACTGCCCAGCGCTTCTTTGGGGTACGCACGTGTCGAGGATGGGGGTTGAATTCTGCTGCGTGATAACTTCTCCGGGCCACGTAGTGTGAGCGCAAGTAGAGTGGCCCTACATCTCCTCCCAGTTTCCTGTGTAAGTTGTAGAAGGCGAACTCCCTGCTTGAATCCCTGGGTGGGGTACGTACCGTCCAGAGAAAGATGGAAGCTTGGGACCCTGGGCTGGGAGCTAGGTTAATGTTCTGTGCATCCACTTCGCAGCTCTTCTCTCTAAGCGGGTCCCAAAGGCTTTTTGGAGGCGTTTCCTGAGAGGGTCGGAAACAGGAAAGTAGCCAACAGGCCACGGGGATGCCAGTTCTCTCTAGCAACAAGGCTACCAGCCTCAGACACTAGCGTTCTCTTTGGGACATGAAAGAACACTGTGCTTGGAAGCTCTTCCATCCAGTTTGCGAGTCGCGCTTCCACTGGGTCCTAGGATTCCAAGTGTTGCCATGCCGTTACAATGTCCAATTCTGAGGCCTAGGACGGCAGAGTGTCTGGCAGCTCTCAGAGAGACCTTAGCAGTGCAGGCTTTTTGGCTCCTTCCACCGAGAAACCAGCTCCTCCAGATCCTCTGTCGTTAGGTATTTCAT